>NC_139841.1:24843999-24856499 GCF_963691815.1 Echiichthys vipera
CTTTCCCGGGCCACATTAACCAGCTCTAACTGGGGGATCCTGAGGCGTTCCCAGGCCAGTGTGGAGATCTAATCTCTCCATCTAGTCCTGGGTCTTCCCCGAGGCCTCCTCCCAGCCGGACGTGCCTGGAACACCTCCCTAGGGAGGCGCCCAGGGGGCATCCTTACTAGATGATCCTGAACCATCTCAACTGGCTCCTTTCAACGCAAAGGAGCAGCGGCTCTACTCTGAGTTCCTCACGGATGCTGAACTTCTCCCCCTCTCTCTAAGGGAGACTCCAGCCACCCTCCTGAGAAAACCCATTTCGGCCGTTTGTATCCGCGACCTCGTTCTATACAGTACAGGTAAAAAGTAAATTATGTTCTCCCCCTTTTTAATTCAGTGTCAGAGTCATTATGTATGGTTATTCACTGAACAGAAATCCAATTCAAAGATCAATTAAACATTGTTGTGTTTAAGCGAGGTAAGTGTAGGTTAACGGGGCCAAGTGCTGCACCTTCAACATCATCACTTGACTGCAAAGCACAGCCTCTAATATCCCATTCATTGCGGTGTCATATTTAGACTCACCCAGGTTCTTTCGGCAGAAGCATTTAGCCTTAACCTGTTATAACCTAAAGCTTTTGATTGGTGGTGGGCTTGCAGCGTGCATACTGGGAAGTTTAGTTCAGGCAGAAAGGGTTCTTGTTCTCTGGAATCGCTGATATTGTTGCTGCTGCTGGTCCTTGATGTTTTTCCAGGAGCGGTATTCAGAGCTTTTGAAATTCATAACTTGTTGACTTGTAAGGGAAAGTGTGACTCCTTATGTTGGATTCTCATCCCACTCTGTACTCTGAACTGTAATCACCGCAATGTGACAAACACTTACTGCCTACTATTCCTGTTCTGTGCGACTATTTTTCATTTACCGTGGGCTGTCGAGCAGCTTATACCTCGGTATCAGAGTAATACTGGAAAGCTCCCCCACAATGTTAGCCTTGTTAAGTTTTTATCTGCGGCCTCAAGCTGTTAATTGGATTTGATTGCACCTAAGGAATGTGCTACCTTTGATCACAGCCGAAGCTGTAGTGTGGATCAATGAGAAACAATGATCTGTTATTCACTACTCATAGACTGTAGAATGTGTTTGAAATAAATATTTCTTTGATATAAATGAAATAAGATTGAAGGCAGACATTCCTCTGCACCAATAAGATCAATGCCCTTGTTCCACTGTTCAACTAATTATGCCACGCGCATGAAAAATAATTGAAAGTTCAGGTTGCAACCTCGCAATCTGCAGAGATATTTATAGGAGATGGATGGACAATAGTTTCACATTTAAAGGAATTTTCTCTGACATTTCCGAGCAATCAAAACTGTTACTCATCTTCTCGACAAACCGTATCGACACACATATCAAGCATCAGGAATTCACTTTGCGGTGAAATTAGAAATTGTGCATACATTTGCATGCGTATTCCCTTAAAACCCCCTTTTGTTTTGTACTTTCCCTCCAGTGAACGACGGCCTATATTCCTCAACTGATTGCAATCTGAACCAGCCGCTACAGTGAACGGATAGGTTTTAATTCACCGTCTGAATTCAGTTAAGTCTTGATGTGTAAGCGCTTGATGTGGTCGAACACTAATAAGCATATTAACTGGCAATGTTATTGACAGTATTATTCAAATGTCAATACGCTATGAATACCAATATGGCCTTTAACCACAATCCTGTTGAACGGCAGCCTCGTCCACGGTGGCAGGCAGGCGACGCCTCTTAATTCATTTCAGATTGACGAGCCGTATCACAATTCTGTTCAATATTTAAGTGTTACCCATCATTCACAATCTTTCAAACCCTTCTCTCAAAAGACTCATAAATGTATTTTTCCTCGCCCATGTATCGATTTGGATCCGACATAATTGATCATCGGGGAGACACTTAAGACTTGACTGTCTTTCCAAGTCTATAGGCAATTCAACTGCATCTCCTCGCTTTTTATTCATCACAAACGAGAATGACCCGCGGGGGATTTTCCCATGATCGGGAAAACAGAGATGGAAAATAAATGTTCAAGTAATGGGCTTTACAAAACTGTTTCAATGAAATCAACAGAACAAAGAATGTGTGTATGCTGTAAAGCAAGATGAAAGAATGCATCATCCACCCTTCCTATATACGCTTTACAGTTTGCTGCTGTACTGGGCTTTGTTGTTCTGCTGCACACATGTTGTAAAGATCAAAAGCTCCATATTTTTTACGTGCAGGAAATAACATCACTCCCTTGTACATCAGTTATAGCACAGTCAGAAAGTGTGAACACGAACTTGTTCCTCAGGGTCTAAAGTCCCCGTGAAGCAGAAGCTGGACCGTCTTTTGCTTCTTTATTGTTATGTATTTCCCAGTGAAACAAAATATTTCCGCAGTCCGCAATTACGAGACGGATTAAGATCAAATCCTTTGCATTTGATTGGTGTAATGGTAAATTTGAATATTCCTTTTTCCTTGAGAAGCCTTTCAGACAGGCAGAACAGAAGGCTTTCCCCCCAAGATATCAGATCTCTTTTTCTTTGCTACCCATTTGTGTATTTTAATGTCTAGACCTTGTAATTGTATTTCAAGTTTCGGAGACAGCCAACCGCTCACTGTCTCATGATGTAGTCAATCCCTTTTGTATTCTGAACTGTGTTGATCAGACCTCTTAATTATACGGCAGGATGTCTGTGAAAAGACAAGAGTGTGAACCGTGTTGACTAGACCTCTTGATCAAACTACAGGATGTCTGGGCTGATCAACCCCACAGTAGACAAAGGATGCAATACACATTCAAGGGGTGGGCTTTCCCTCAGGTATAAATGTTCAACGTTTCTTTATGCTCACTGTCTTTCTTCATTCGAGCCGCTCGCATGTCGATTGACCTTTTCTTTGCAAAGTAAATAAAACTTTGTCGGCCGGCAAGAATTCTTTATTTCATTCTTCACCAAGAGCAGAACATTTCCACGACATTGGCCACCCTATAAAGTGGGTGAGCTTAGAGTTTAGCATGGTACAGAGCTACAGAGCAGAGGACTGTTGACCCCAAACACAAACTTTGGAGGACAAGGGAGAGATGACAGGGACTTTTTTTTACCAGGTCTGTGGTCAGCACACGCAGATGTGCCCGGCCCTTCCGCTCCCCTCGTCCCCCCGCTCATCTGCCAGCAAGAGTTAGAGTGTACTGCCCACCTCCAGCCACACAGAGTCAGCCGAAACCCTCCCTGAAATAGACCTGAGTCACGTTCGTTTTGGAAATGAAAATGTTGGTTGAAAACTGATATCCAATCAAGCACCTCTTCTCATTTCTTTCCATATCGTCAAACAAACGTGAAGTGTGGTTGTATATAACCGCAGTGGTGAGCTAGTGGACCAAAGTCTTTTATGCGTATTATATTTTTTGTAATCGCCCCTGAGTGACTGTTTTACAGACATAGAAGACAGAGGGGTTTTAATGTGAAAATACTGGCATTCATTAAGAGATAAATGAAAAATGAACACAGGGAAAACGGGGAAAATGTATCTTTTACTTCAGTGGAACTTTAAATCAGTTCATGCATGCAGAGAAGCACTCTTTAAACAGAGCCACTGAATTACAATTAAACCCTTAAAGAGCCGTGACTGTGGAGTCAGAAATACATTTAGACATGTGGCAGCAGACTGATGAGAGACTGGCGTTCACTGCCACTCTTCTGCACATGTGAAACTGTATCCAAGGTTCCCTAAGTTGACGCTATATTGTACATTTTGAAGTTGGCAAATGTGCATAATCCAAGGAGGGATTGTATAACACAGAGGGGCAGATTTAATAAGACTTTCCCACCAATTTTACAGACACATGAGGTCATGGACAACAAGGCGGAGTCGCTGTTTGCTTTAGTGAGTGTTTCCAAGATGTACCTCGGAGTAGACATGTTAACAGAAGTCGGTGCGATCCCCTGGAGTTACTAAGGTCACGCTATTTGCTAGTTGCTTCCTTGTTAGTTTTGCATGGAAGCTCCTCTTCCTCTTTAAAGCAGGCTGAACATGATGCAGATGGCGTTCACACAAGCTGCAAGGAAAGCTGTGATGGGTAAAGAAACTCCCTTAATGCTACAGAAAACTCAAAGACGTCAGATGATGGAATCATTATGACAGATTATTTGTGACAGCAAACAGACGGGGAGGGGATACACTAGAGATCGAAGTTAGAGAATGAAACTTGATTTAGTCTGAAAATCTATTATATTTTAACGTTCAGAATTTAATAGAATATCCGCTGTAGCTATACCACTGCTTGTTATCTTCTTGTTATCTTCTGCACCATTATCACTTTATTATTTTATATCTGCACATAGCTTATAGTTATATATTATATTTATACTCTTGCTCATTACACACATGTATCATGTCTGACCTCAACTGAATCCGATCACTCTCCACTTATATCTTTCCTGCACTACAGGTCTGTTCATACCTGTTTAAACAGTCTGCTGCATGTTTACATTGTTTACATCATATACACGTCACATGTCTGCTTACATCTGATACACACATGTCTTTACATCTCACGTCGACGATGTTCTCTGTATCTAACCTGTACTAACACACTAACATCCTGACACTTATTCTTCTCTTACACTTTATTCTTGTTGTTAGGTTAAAATGTTTTTGTATCGTTGCACTGTCGTTATTTGCTGCTCTGTGTGCCCTGAATTGCCCCCCGGGGACAAATAAAGTTTTTTGAATTTGAATTTTAAGATTACCAAGGCACTTCGACAAAAACCTTTATTTTGTGACAAAAAACAGTGATCAAACTTGGAGAACAGGAACCATTGAGGAGGAGATTTAAACAGTGTTTCCTTTTCAAAAATTCAGAAATGAACAGGAAGTGTAGAGGCCACAGCTTTGAACGTCTTCAGCACATCTGCGCCCACAGGACATCACTAGTTTCTCACACTGCTCTGGTTTGATCTTGATCTGTTCTTCTTCAGTCTCTTCAACAGCTCAGTAACTGTAATGGGTTTCTCAGACATTACTCTGATGCCAAGGGTTATCCAGAGATTCTCTATGGGGTTTGGATCTGGAGAGATCAGCCTGTAATCTGATTTTTTTCCACTTTTACTTTGAGTATGATTCTGAATCCAGACCTCAATGAGTTAATGATTTTGATTTTCATTGATTAGTCTTATGTTAGTTTGTTCTCAAAACATCCCACGATGTAATGAATGAAGATTTCAGCTGGAATATTTCATTCATTCATGTTTAAGTGTTCCCTTTCGAGTGGTCCCTTTATTTTTTGGAGCAGTGTTTATTGACCAGACTCAAGTCATCAAGCTGAAGTATGTTTTTTATCTGCTGCTATAAGGATAACATGCATGACCTGTGATGTTAAAGTGTAATTCCGGTGCAAAATCACCCCATGGTCTTTCTTTCGGCACTCAGATACATCAAATAAGCCTTCGAGTGAGTTTTTTTGTGTGTGAACTATTAACAGAGAAATCCCGGAGTCACTAACAGCCGGACGTGGCTAACACTGATTAGCTCGGGGCAGTAGGGTGAAGGCATTAAAACAGCTTTTTTTAACCACTAATACTGCTCAAAACAACACCAAACCTCTGCAGTAGCACGATAAGAGTCTCTACACATAAAACAAAGCACCAACAACGCAGTTAGTGAACCCAGAGTTTATTAAAAGAGTGATTTGAAAGGCTTACCTACTGGCCCCTGTACCAGCTAAAGCAGTAAAGTCCATTCTAGCCGATTACTAAATGCAATCCAACAGGAACACACTCGGCTGTTAGCGACTATCCGGGATTTTTCCGTTAATAGTTGACAAAAAAACTATCTTGAAGACTTATTTGACGTATATAAATGCAGACAGAGACCGCGGGATGATTGTGCGCTGGAATTACCCTGTAAGTATGACTCCCTGAACACTCTTTCTGTTAGTTAACAGACAGGGACGGGAGAGGGGGCTGAGCTCTCACAGCCTTAATTAAAGCATGCAGCCAGGTGAAGCTGAGTGTATAAAATGTATATGTGTCTGTATGAAAAGCCCTTAATGGACAAAGTGTTGACACTGTCAATGGAAATATGATGTGACCCCAGAGCGTGGACAAACAGAAAGACTCCCAAAGGAGAACATTAGGCCAGCGACACAGCCTCAGACGAGAATTATGATGAAGAGAAACTGATGGACTCCGAGCGTTTTTTGTTCTGGAGGCTTGTAATTACATCCCAGAGAGCCAGGGAATAATTGTGTGAGCGCCCTCACTGAGTGATAGAGGGCCACGTGGAGAAAATGAAAATCAGAGATATCGTCCACCTCTTGAAGAGGACGGACGGAAGAAAAGTGGAGCTTTACTCTCTTTTTTTTTACTCGCAAGAAACAAAGAGCGAGGCATTTCTTCCTTCCCACTGTCTGAGCTGCTCTAATCTTTTCCTCTTCACTTCTCCCACTGCTTTGACTTTTCTATCCTTCTCTCTCTCTCTCTCTCTCTCTCTCTCCAATGGTCTTTCTGCCTTCCATTGCCTCCGCCCTTTCTGACAGCGTTCCAGGCTACTCGGGGCAATTACAATTTAAAATGACAAAATGGAGATCATCGCCATGTCACGAGATCAAGTGAATGAAATGGCCCATGAAAAAAAGCCTACATATGCTAGTGTGCGTGCGTGCGTGCGTGCGTGCGTGTGTGCGCGCGTGCGTGTGCGTCCGTGCGTGCGTCCGTGTGTGTTTGTGTGTGTGTTAGTTATGTGTTTGTCCTGGTGCATTTCTAACGGCGCATGACATCTGCCCACCACGGCGCGTCCCATATCAGAGTTACTGAGTGAATCACCCTCACACGCAGTCGGGGTTAATGCACTGTAACAGGAGGAAGGGTCTCACCGCTCTGCTCATTTTCCAATCGTCATTACTCCCAGCATTCCCCCCGCACTCGTCACATCGGCTGCATTACTCTTGCGGTGATGTCAGCGTTTTTTAAGCCAGTAAAATGTATCTAAATCCTGCATGCGCTGCTCCCAGTCATGATCCCTCAGAGGGAATTTCTAATGCATCCTACCACACTTTGACTCTCTCCACGCGTAGCATTTGGAGCCAGTCATAAAACACACACACTCCAATGGCTTCAACTGTATTCTGTGGGGGCTTGTAATTTAGCTTTACTCTCTCTCTCTTTCCTGAAACAGATGTCTTATAAACCTTAACATGAGTTTTGGTAAGCAGAGGTGGACTCTAGAACAAATCCAATGTTGTTATTTAAGCTCATTTTACACACAGCTTAATGTTCCTTGATTATTGCTTGTGCTTTAAACATGCACCCCCCTCCCCCACTTGACACTAAATGTTGCATAAAAAACATAAAGATGTTGTGCTTCATACTCGCACCCCCAAAGCCCCAGTTTGATCCTATTGAGCCTTTAGCATTTCCTCAAATGGCTTTCTCTAAGCAGGGTAGCCAGCGTCGTCAGTGCTACACATCCTTTGCCTCAGCTTTAATTACACTATCGTCAGACAAGCCATACAGGCAGCCACCCCCTCCAGTCTCCATGTGGATCAATAAGTGGACTCCAAAGCCATAGCTGCGAGTAAAGAATACGAGCAGAACTCTGTGGCGGAAAGGGAGGAAATACGAGAAAATGTGCTCGACGGCTTGTTACCCTGCACATAAATCTCTTCTCTCTTCATTAGCTTATTTGTTTTATCACTTTTCTAAACAAATTTAATCCTGCGTGTTCATTTAAAATACTCTCGGTAGAGGAACTTTTTCTTTTACTCGCCCTTGCAGCAAATTAACATAAGAAGAGGTTTTTTTGTTTCCTTCTGGAGCATTAGTATTCACAGCGCAGGTTTGTAAATGTATGCTGTTTGTCTTTGCTTTGCATTTCGACAGACGGGATGAATAGAGCCTTACCCGTCCTGAATAGTGCCAGAACTTTTTTTTTTTTTTTTACTGCTTTTCCAAAAATGTATTTCTGATATTTTGATATAAACAGAGCCACTCTTGGGACGATACTGAAATGAACATAGTGGCAGAGTGCACCATTACTGTACCAAGTGCTCCGGTGGAAAGGGAGAAACTGGCGGGGGGCTGAGAGAGGGAGGGAGGGATGGAGGGAGGGGGCGAAGAGGGAAAGGGATATGAAGTGAGGGAGACGGCGGACAGAGGAAGTGCTCGGATGGGTGGAGTGGAAGATTTGTGGGGATGGGGAGCAATATGGAAGAAGATGATTGGGAAAGATGGATAGGAAAAGATGAGAGACAGAAAAAAGGGGGATGATTTAGAGACAGCAGGAGAGGGTGAGAACGAAGTAGAGCTGAAAGGCAGTGAAAGGGGGGGAAAGAGAGCTAAGGAGCTGGCGACAGGAATAGTATAGAGGAGGTGTCACCGTCAAGGGTGTCTCAATGAGATGCCATAAAACACTCTCTTATTCTGCCTACTGTCACAGCATAGTCAGGGGCCCCGCAAATAGAGGTGTGACACGCACACACCAACACCGAAGACACAGCGATACATGAGCATCTCTCTGGTGTTTATTTGGCAACATTTTCTGCTCTGGGTTTGCAGCGTATTGCAATGGCACTGCTCCCTACATAACATTTAGTTACAACAGAAAATAAATAACCCCTGAACAAATGTGTGACAAGAACTGTGTGTCATGGCTTTTTCCTCAGGCGGTATGAAGCTCTATGAAAGTGATCACAGGAGAAAGCAGGGTTCAGAATTGGGTGAGGATTATGTTTTTTTATCTTTTTTGCAGAAGGGAGGGTAGTGTAGCCTTATTGGGAAGAGCAGGAGATGGTACTTTTTTCCACCTCAGATTTATATTTTATTATTTTATACCCAGGTCATCAACCGATGCTTTGTCAAGGCCCTCGGCGTTTGATACAAACACACGAGAGCGTCCATATGAGATGCACCGGGCCTTTAACCAACTCCAAACTCATCTGCATCAGTAAGACGCTCAGAGCAACTGCTCGACCGTGGCATTGTGAAGATGTTGCAGTAAAAAGAGCGACAAAGTTGACACCTTCACCCAGGAGATCACTGTTCCTGTCCCGTGTGAAACCAGCATTTACTTATTTTAACTTACGTTTTTAATGTTTTCGGATGAGCAGGTGGCAGGCACCAATGTATGAATTAAACATTGTGTTGTATGTAGGGCTGTGACTTCAACGCGTTAATTGTGATTAATTAATTACAGAAATAATAACGCAATTAATCGCAATTTATTTTTGCACTCAGTACGGAATGTTGCTCATTGCACAAGTTCCTGCCCAACCCGTGATACTGACGTACAGGACGCAACGCGAGAGAAATGAAACCGATGAGAAGCGAGATGAGCTGTTGCCGGGTTCGGTGGGCGGACATTTGAGTTCTAAAGTTCAGTTCAGACCAAAGATTCGCAAGGCAACAAGATCAGTTGAAACTTGCAACTACTTGCAACATGCAGGTCTGCAACTTTCTAAAACCTGCCCGTGCAGACCCAGTGACGAGAGGAGACCCAGTGACCGTCTCCATAGCAACGTCTCTCTGTACTTCCGTTCTGACCTCTGACTTTTCAGGGTTTTTTCGTAGCTGGAAATAATTTGTAGAATTATAAATGAGGACAGAGGTAGTGAGAAACTCGCTACAGCTGCATTTGTAAAGAGATGAAACAGGGATTTACTGCTTTGTTCTGGATTGAACATGAAAGTGCGACTGGCGAAAAGTTGCATGCGGCCAGTTGCTACTTCAGCCTTTGAGTTCGCTTTTTTGAACTTTCTTAACTTTCATCCTCTTTTGTTCGTTCTGTTTCTTCGCCCTAACCTCTGTGAAGTTCTGTCCTCTACAATGAGGTGACTTTCGGTGGTATGCGTGTTTTCTTCTTGCTGTTTTTCTCAATGCCGCTTCCACCGGGACACGCTGCCTTTCTTAACTCCCGGCTAATGCCGGCTGGCATAGCAGCCAGACCAGCGGATATTCCACCTGAACTCTGGTGAAAAACACACCGGGGATGCAGATGTGTGAAGCAGCGTCTGGTCAATAGAGGAGGGTCGAGACGGGACGGGCTTATGAAGAGGAGAAGATTTAAAGCCGTGTCTCCCTTCTGTTGTTATGGGAAATGTACGGTCTCTCTACTACAAAATGGATGAACTGACGGTGCTAACGTGGAGCCACCCGGAGTACCGTGAGTGCAGTCTGATGTGTTTACCGGAGACATGGCTGCACAGGGACATCACGGACCAGAACGTCTCTGAGGATGGCTTCCACACCATTTGGGGTGACTGGGACTGCACCGAGAGCGGTGAGCGGAAAGGAGGGGGGCTCGCTGTTCTAGTAAACAGCAGATGGTGTAATCCTGGTCACATCACCTTTAAATACCAGCTCTGTAGCCCGGATGTTGAACTGCTGGCCGTTGGACTCAGTCCATACCATCTGCCTAGAGAGATCCCGCCTGTCATCACTGTTGTTCTGTACATCCCTCCCTCTGCAAACCCCACATCTGCTTGCAGCATCACACACACCACCATCTCCAGACTCTATGTACTGTATGCAGTTATATATGTTTTTTCTGTTTTTCTAATATACTGTATGTTGTCTGTATAATATCTGTTGTTTGTATATCTGGAGTTTTGCAACGAAGATAATTTCCCCCTGGGATTATTAAAGTATTTCTGATTCTGATTCTGGTTCTGATTACTGCGCTCGCTCTGCAACTTTCACCTGCGACGTTCGAAAACAGCTGCTTTGCGAATCTTTGGTCTGAACTGGGCTTAAGAAACGACCAAGTGGAAACATGAACAAGGGCACGGCTGTGTACAAATTCGTAGACAACGCTCCTAGGAGGGCCTGTCATTAGTCCATGGATCATTTTTGTTTCTGTGTTTTTGTTTTGGAGAAAAAGCCCTCTATGTTTATTTTATGCCAAGGATATTATTCTAAATATTTTTGCAATGTTAGGTTTCCACTTTTCTTGACTATACCGTACTAAGCACTGTTTTATTTTTTATAATATATTAAGTCATGTATCAAAATCCCTTTAAATTGAAAAATGTTGCTACTTGTGTCCAATATTGATATGTGATTAAGTAATTACAAAGCCTCTGATTAGTCACCACTAGTTGTTTGTCAAAATTTCACTTGTAACTTGTTGATATAACAAATTTAATTATTCCAATAACATATCAAGAGTTGAATCTTACGATTCTTAATGCTGCAGTCAGCAAGTCTGGCAGATCGAGGTGTGGCGTTTACACAAACTGTGCCTGACAGCCTCAGCTCTCTCACAGCGCTGTGCTGAGTGGACAGGATGATACGGGCGCAGTCGATTTTTGCAAAAAAAATCCCAGGCTCTTGCTGCACATAGAGGCCCTTTTTTGTAATACCAGATGATTGATGTTGTTCTATCGCAGCATAGTGTCTGTTTCACAGGATATGATCAGAAAAAAACTTGACTGCAACTTTAATGCTTGGACTCTTTTAATATCAGTGGAATTATTTTTTCCTGTTTATGTGTATTTGTTAAGATATTGGGGGAAGTGTGCTGCAGTTTTCTTCAAGTCAAGAGTATGGTGCGAGTACAGTAAATTATGATTATATTAAAAAATATTCTAATTCTGTCTAACTGCTTTTCTTTCTTTTGCAATCATAACACAACTGTCTCCATATAAATGCACCTAAAACATTTCAAACTTTTAGCAGCAAAAAAAAAAGCCGGCCTCAGTGGGTGAAGGAGCGATATCACATCACACTACAACAAATGTTATTAAAAACTGCGTTGTCTGATTCAACCCTCCGCTCTCTGCTCCATGTAAACACAGGCAGTAAACATAGACAGTCTAGACAAAAGAGCTAAATATACAGACGAAATACTGTGTTCAAACGAGACACCTGCTAAGTGTGAGCACCAAGGGGTTCGTGCTGCACGCCTGCCCGGCTGTATTAATATTACTGTCTGCACTTCTGTTCTCCGTATCTTGGCTGACCAGCTCACACGGTCCATTTGCGAATGCTTGACCAGATATCGCAGTAAAAATCTGTCTCTAAAGGACACGTTTGTTCTCTGTGAATTCATCTTTAAACTCCCACCACATAATCAACAGTGTCTCTTTCCTGTGACCAGAGGTGCACTTCACTTCTGCTTGTCTACATAATTCACGTCATTTATGTTCACCAAAGGCATTTGTTGTCTCTGACCACACAAGCCATATGAAGGGCTGCTGCATCTGAATATACATCGCTTGATTCTACTTTCACATTATTTTCTCATACATAAGAGATGCTAAATTGGCGAAGTACACATTGTTTAGTGACATCCTGTGACGATTCATCAAATAAGAAAAATCTTTTGCTTTATTCTGCTTTACACTGTGTTTTGACTTTTAACTGTATTTCCGTTAAAAGTGAGTGAAACGTAGCAACCACACAGTATCCCTCGTAATACCATAGTACAAGATCCTTTGGCATGATATGACATATAACTAGAAGGGAGCCCAGGCATGTCATATTTTACAGTGT
>NC_139841.1:24861499-24971499 GCF_963691815.1 Echiichthys vipera
AAGATTGAGTGGCAGTCTCACCTTGACCTCCTGTGATTCTGCATGCCAGTGTTGCACTCTGGGTTCCCATTAGGGAGCTCATCTGGGACAATCAAAACAATATCCATTTGAGTTGTTGCGATCATCACAGGCTTCCATTTTCCTGGAGCTAGCCCACTGCCACATTTAATCACGATCGCTTATAGATATGCTCAGCCTCCTCACACCATTTCTCATCAAATCCATTCAGCAGATAAACTAGTTCCATCCCTGATAACGCGATAGTCACACAAAGCCAAATACACTTTGCCTCCTGCATGGCTGTAAACTTCTTTAACTCTGTCGTGGCTGCCCTCCTTTGATTTGTTGTTTCAAAACTCTGGATTAGGTGTAATCTCTGATCAACTAGGGTTTACAGGCTTACATGGCATGATTCATGCCTGATATCAGACAGAATTTTAACTTTATACATTCAGATCCAATTGCCTCCACTCTGATTTATTGCTGTGGAGGAGGCGGACTGTATTTTTCCAATCACCAGACACCAACGTATCAACCTTAAGGCCTTTGCACTCCAAGTCAGAATTTGTCGCACTTAATAAATACAACCTGCATTTTTCAGATCCCTCTAAAGTTATTTGACCACTCAGATCTACTCAGATCTACGGGATAAGCAGATATCATCCTCCAGACCGTCTGACAAACGTATTGATTAACTTTGTCTCCCAGCACAAAGCACTTTACTACGAAGAGATGCAGAATTTAAAGTATCATCACTCTGATAATAACTGGTCAGATCGTAATGTTCAGGTTGATGATGATGATGATGATGATGATGGGGATGAAATAGAATGAGAACAACAAAGACAGAAAGGGAGAGTGTGACTGTGTATGGATGGGGCGGAGGGGAAGGGTAGTTCAGCCCTGTCAGGTAGCCACGGTGCCAAATGCAAGGCACAGGCAGAGAGTGGAGACAACCCAGTTCCTCCAGCAGAGAGAGAAAAAATATAGAAAGTATAATAATAAAACGCATCGGATTCAGTGTGCAAGTGTTTTTTTTTTCGGATGAAGGATTTAAAAAATGTGTATGAAAAATATGCATTTAATGTGTAAATATCTTTAACATCACACAAAGGGTGCAGATTTCCTTTCAACATTAGGGGGGGGGGGGGCAGTGGTGTCTGGGGTCCCCTCACACCTTAATTTCCTGCATTCAGTCAGATTTAATTCACTAATCTATGGTGGCAATGTGTAATTTAAGGGAAACCAGTTGAAATAATACGACTCGAAGCATCCTATTCTATTCTGACTTATTTCTCAGAATCACAGATTACTTTATATATATTTGTAACCGTGGATTTAATGTTCAGACTAAAATTTGGCCTTTTCGTTATTATTCTCGCTCTAATTCACAGCTGTGTTTGTAGTTTTTGCCGTGTTTTCCTCATGTATCAAAGCGGATTGCTTCACATTGCTTCTCTCTCTTTCAGTGTCATGGCAGAGGTAAGCTTTTGAGGCTGCATTCTACCTCCTGCTTTACCCAAGGCATTGTTGTGTCTATGAGTTGCGTTGCAGCGGTTCTTCAAAGTAAAAGTCCTCTGGCACCTTCATGTTTTTATTTATGGGGACAGATGTACATGCTCTACATATTGAGGTGAATGTGGGGAAGAGTGGACTGAACCAAGTAAAAGCAAACCACCGATGTCTGGTGATATTGAGACAGTTTGACAGATGGCGTTAGTCCCACCCGCTGTGCTGATCAACTAATCGTTAATCCCCCACCCGACCCCCCACGGCACTCATTGGATCAATTGCTTTTTCAACTGACAAACTGCTGTTTCATGTCAATGCTGCAGACGAAACGGTCAACTCAGTGGAGTGGACAGATTCAAAGGTCTGGACCAAGGCAACATTATTCAAACATTGCTTGTTCATTGATTTATTCAGGAGAAGAGCACATATATCTCTACTCCAGCAGCATCCTGCTTCACATGCATACGGCTACACACACGTGTGGGGGTCGTCCTGGGAGAGAGGTGGTGGTTTTGACTGAGGGGTTGAGGCTCCGGGCTGTCAAGGTCTTTTAATTGCGGCTTTATTGCCTCTGATGGTGGGCTCCAGCAGCCAGTTTATAGTGGTCTTAACCTGTTAATTAAAGTCCAATAGGATTTCTAATGAGGGGAGAGATCGCCTTCTGTCTGAGGCTGTGCAGTAGACATTATTCTCATGATATCCATATTGACAGCTGATTGCACAACCTCACCTCCTTATGGCGGCTTTAAGCTATCTTTTCTCAGCATTCTCTTCTTTAAACCCTATATTGTTGCTGATATAGCAAACCTTTACAATGCATAGGAAGCTTGCAATACCTAAGACACTGAGAAATGAATGTGCCTTCTGTTTTTTTTTTGTTTGTCATGAGTATTTGTACGGTGTGCCCAAATAATCAGATTACGTAAGGCGGAATCTGGGACACTGTGTGCAGGAGGATGTGCCACAAGGTGCTGAGCATGCCTTGCTCACTTGCTCATTTGCTGGGTTATTTGAACTGAAGCATCATTTGTGTGACAACAACAGAGAGATTATGCTGACAACCCTTGCCGTGTCCATCTAAGCTTGACAAATGAGGGTATTCAGCCTTAAAATATCTCAATTCTTGTTGTTTTCCTGCTTTTTCTGTTTCTTTAAAGATTCATTAGGAATCCTTGATATACGGTACACTGGGACCCATGTCATTAAGAAGTAAAGTGTTGAACTGTTCGTTAGTAATGCATTGCACAGTGAAGCGAGGACTTTCACCCGCTTCGCTTGGCAGAAATCATATATATCCTTCTGCCACTGGATGAGCTTGTTAGATGGCAACAGACTATCTGATTTGAATATAACCTTTACCTCAACTTTGTTCCTTTGTTTATTATTCATGTTATCTTGATCACATTCCATTTGCTGCAGAGCTTTTTGGCGGGATCACATATTCACCATCCACTCAGATTGCATTACTGGGGCAGTTAAAAGTAACGTTTGAAGACCTCCACTGGGACATAAAATGCAGGGCAGACTGGGCTCCGACGTGGTGCTTTGAACCACCGGACCCTTCTCACTAAAGAACAAAAATCAGATGAGGTGAGAGAATAGTGCATGCTGAGAGAAGAGCAGGATAAAGTTACTCGCTGTCTTGCATTTTTCAGGGGCCATTAGAGATCTTTCCCTTTTGATATATGCAAGGATGCTTGGAGACACAGAAAAGCACTGTACAGGTGTTTGATTGTCATGAATTTTATATGTCAAGGGACCACTGACTGCTTTCCGTATGGGCTTTTGGCCAACCTCCATTTCCTTCAGCTCTAGAGCCATAGTTCAATTGACTATTTCATCCTTTATTTGTCAATTTTACCATATATTTAAGAATAATATCATGAGTAAGTAATTACTGGGTAGTAGAGAACTGTGTGGACCATCTATTCTGCCGAGATTTCCTAATTCTCCAGAGGGGAAAGGAAAGGAAAGGGAAGCTGAATGAGTCAGTCTGATATTGGTGGAAGTTAACACCTTCTTGTATAGTAGAAAGAGTGTTTTCAAATGATAGATAAGCCTTTGAAAATGTTCAGGGCTTTCATGAAGCCTTAAAGCTGAACTTGAATCCTCAGATAGCTCTTAATCTCTCCTGTAAAGCTGGAAGTCAAACTGTGGAATAGAATATGCTGCAATCAAGAGCGTCACAGGTTGAAGAACTATATATATTCTCATACCGCACAATTCACATCGGATAATGCTTTGACTTCTAGTTGGAGAGTTGTAAACGCAGTGCTCTTGCTCCCAGAATCTTTCATTGACAGTCCACACAGGTGGAATTGGCAAAAATAAGATAACGAATTCAATACTTTAGAAGTGATTTAGCATTGCACTTCTTTAAAGTTGGGAGACTTGTGAGGGATTTAAGAAATCTAAGCAGATAGACAAGGCTGAGCTTTTCTGACTTGTACTTCCCAGAATTGGTCAAGCGTTATCTTTACAATTCCAATCATGTGTTTCATTACACTCCCTGTCTGGTAAATGCTTGTGTCTTTCAAACTTAACACCCTCATTTGTACCGCCAAGCTTTAAAGTCTCCAAGACTGAGCTGAGATAACCCTGGTGGTATCACGGTGGGTTCTTTTTTAGTTATCTCAACAATGATTGGATGGATTGGCTTTCAAAATGTTGTGAAGACATTCATGGTCCACAGAGGATGAAGCAAATTGACTTTGGTGGGCCCTGACATTTCAATTCATGATATTTGAAGTTTTTTAATGAAATTTCTCAACTGTTGGAAAGATAATCCACTGCCATCATCAGGTCAAGCTTTACATTTTCGAGGGCTGCCCCCAAATACTCGACCAAGCACTGGTCGACCAAAAATCATTAGCAGACCAAAATTTCATTAGTCCATTGGTTGAAGGAACATATATATACCGATACTAATCCCTCCAAATGACGACCACTCGTCGACCAAGAAAATCATTGGTCGGGGGCAGCCCTAACATTTTCCCGCTAATTTGTTTCATGACCAAATACCTGCAGAACAAAAGGCATTCTAATCAGCCTCAGCTTTACTTTGTGTTTAGTGCCAATTAGCAAATGTTAGCATGCTAACACACAAAACCAAGAGGGTGAACTTTGTAAACCTTATACCTGCTAAACAGTTATAAGGTTAGCATTAGTGCACCTGTATTCACAAACACAGTGGCATCATCATTAGGGCTAATCCAGATCTTCAAGAGTGCCCCTTTAACACAATACATATGAACATAGTGGTCTGGAGAAAAGCCAGCTGCAAAAGCAGGTGTACCCTTTAAAGCTTCTACTTCACATCCTGCATGTATGATGCAGCAAAAATACTAGGCAGAAGGCTAATATAGCTTAATGATAGTGAGTAATATTTAGAGCCAGACCGATATCGCTCGGCTGATATTATCAGCCAATATTGGGCTCGCAGACATTCCGATCATTCATCGGTGCTATCTCTATCGGTCTCACATCAAGCCTTCACAGATTTTAAAATGAGGTCATCTGCTCCAGGAAAAGCACACAGGGCATGCCCATGAAGTAGAGTGTCAAACAGCTCTGGCAGAACGTGCTACATCCGAATGGCAGACAAAGTTCTAGTATTGGTTTGCTTGTGTTGTTCATTGCTCCCTACTTTAGTATCACACTCCTCCTGCAACATGTCCGGTTGGGTAGTGTTTGGTTTATAAAGCGTTATTTGTGATTTCTGTCGGTAGAAAATCCCACTGTACACTCAGTTGCCATCAGTCCTCAGCAACTGTACAGAGATGGACTAACTGACTGGAGAACAGGAAGTGCTGACCAATCAGAGCAGACTGGGATTTTCGGGAGGGGGGCTCAGACAGAGGGTGAAGCAGCCATAAGCATTATGAGAAAAATAAAGTGTTTTTTGAACATTAAAGCGTCTAACACGTGTTCTAATAAAAACACAGAATACATGTATGAACCTGAAAAAGAGTATAATTGGTGCCCTTTAAGAAAGCAGCCTTTTGAGTACCTTTGCAAAGTCATATCGGGGCAACAATTGGTGCACAGTCCGCATTGAAAAGGTCTAGTTTCATTCCAGTTCATAAATTAACTTTATCAGCCGCCAATGTCGGTAATAGGTGAATCTTCCCCATCTAAATAGGTATCCATCTCTAAAATCCCATAGCTGCCTGGCACTAGTAATAATGCATTTTTCATGCAGTCCTGCTGTATTAAGAGTGCAACCCATTTCCATTTTAAATACCTTTTCTGTTGCACAAATACATTTTGAAATAAATTTTAAAGTTTTCTTTAAATTAATCAATACTATATATAAGGTTAAGGTGTAATAGACACGTTTCTTCATTTGTAAGATAATATCAACGCCAGTGCATCGAAGAAATCTGAATGGTTTTGTCCAAAGGCTGCTGAGTCACAGTGGCGGACTCTACTGATCTGCAACAACATATATCAGCAGCTTGTGTTGCTGGTAAACAGCCGAATCCTGTGCCTTCTTTGTTATTTACGGGCAGCTTTTACCAATACCGCCATCTGTGTCAACAGCCATTTGTGCTGGCGTTAAAGCAATCGCCATCAAACTTCAGGCGAAAAACCTTCTAGAGAATATGCCGTTTTGTTGTGCTGCTATACCCACAGTGCAATTTGAGCATTCTCTAAAAACTAAACCCATGACGAGAAGAAAAAAAAGAAACCTCCTGGAAATCAGCCTCCATAATCAACCTTATATAAAAAATGACAGATGATTAATGATATTAATACAGACGCTGTGTGCTGAGTCATTTGCAGGATATTAACTTTTTTATTGAATCTCATTTTCACCCTGCCAAACATTTTAATAAGATGACAAAACAGCATTGTGTAAGATAAAGTTTGATGCTCCGAACCTTTTCTCACATGTGGCCACACGGCAGTAATTTATTCATAAATTCCTTCAATAATGGAGTCCCACTCTTATTTGCGGTCTGTGTTAAAGCTCTCAAGGAGAAGTGGGAGGAAGAAAATGTGAGAAAAAAGCACAAGAGAGGATTGTTTTCTGGGGTTTTACTTATTTATTGAGCCTCCTTAAAAAGAACACTCACATTAGAGTGAGCTGTCAGGTTGCCAGTGTGATCGCAGCCCAGATTGTATATGCCACACAATGCCTTTAATTATGTCGCTGTCTCTTCACTGTCAGAAAAGACAAAATAGATCAAAGGCTATATGAGAAAGAGTAAGTAAGCAATTATCTTCTTTTGTCTATCACTGTCAGTCAACGGAGGCTTGCTCTCTAAACGACACCAGAGGAAAGCCAGGGATTGAACGATGGTAGATGGGGTAATAACGGCGCTGCGCATAACGTGTTAATAAAGGCACTCCATATCTGCATCATACTCAAAAGGGACTTAACCGCTCATGCGATAAGGACAAACTGAGTGCAAAAAATCAAATCTAGTAGTCTGGAGGCGCCCAGATATAACACCCGCTCTCCTCCAGAGGTGCAGATGATTTGACTGATTTGAGTGGTGGGCTGAAGATTACTAAGGTAATTTATTCATTCATTCATCTTCAACCGCTTGTACCTGTTGGGGTCGCGGGGGGCTGGAGCCGATCCCAGCTGACATCGGGTGTGAGGCGGGGTACACCCTGGACAGGACGCCAGTCTATCACAGGACACATAGAGACGAACAGAGACAGACAACCATTCACACCTACGGGCAATTTAGAGTCATCAATTAACCTCATAGTTTACCATTTGAAGGAAACTTTGGCACCACTTGTCAAGGCCCTGGGTAGCCCAGCACGGAAAACTGTTTTTGCTATAGTCACTGTTTTAACCACTGGGGATATATGGTTAGCATTGTTAGTTAAAATAAAATATGGGACACATGGGATATGGACAGGACATGAGCTGCGGTCTCCTGGGTGAAGGTTTGGTGTTTGTTTGCCCCGTCCACCTCCCCGACCTCCTCCGTACACAAACTGTGTCACTCTTAATCCTGGAGCACTTGCTCTGAGCATCCAATATTGCTGCAGATGGGTTTACTTTACTTTACTTTACTTTACTTTACTTTGCTTTGCTTTGCTCAAGGGCGCCTTGTGCATCAGTATCAAATATGGGCTGTGACAAAACGGTGGTATTTGATGCCCTGGGAATGAGAATAGGCTGGTAGTCTGTAAATGAAAGTCTCAGAGATGTTAAGACAGACACCCAATCCAGATTTGTAACAGTGCTCAGAACTGAAGGATTATTACTTAAAGATTTCAATCCTGGTTGATTTGGTGACACTTTGTTTCGGTGGTTATGTCGTTGTAATGTGTCTGGTTTATTCCAACATGCCATGAGTAATCTGGATCTGATTTTATGCTGTGCACGGCACACTTCATTTCCCCACACAACAGCAGACTGCAGAAAAATAAGTTGGTTAGCTTCCTGAGAAGTTGGAGGTGTGCAGCCTGTCATCTGCAACTTTTCATCTGACAGCTCACTTTAGCTGCTGCTTCTTGTTCCACCACTCCCTGGAATATTTAAAAACTGATCTGCTGTCGAAAAATGCAGAAAGTGTCATGTTTCGTAGATGTGTTTTGATGAACAATAGCAGTCAGCACCGACTTCTGTGAAAAAAAACATGTGATTTTCACAATAAAAGCCATACCATGCTTCACCAGTTGAATGTTATTTTTTAATGTAAACCAGCAGTAGTAGGAAATGTAACTTAAAGGTGCTATATACGAAATTGAAAGTCAGGGCGAGGATACAAAAAAGCAGAGGCTAGCAGTGCTAACAATGGCAGCAGTGCTGAAAACGACACAAACAATAATGCTGTCACATTAGTCATTAGTATATGCATCGTTTCCTGTGAATATGAATTCTGTGCGGAAATGGGGTCTTCTCCACTTACACACGTGGATCTAGAGAGGTTCATTACAGAATGTAAATACATTCACTGGCTATTGCTAACCATAAATTGTGTCAAGTGGGATTTGATTTCATGAAAATTTCAAGGATTATTACTGACTAATCAGCATATTCTGCTCAGGGTCTGGAAAATATATACCTACAAATATCACTCTATGAGTATCAGTGACATTTAAAGCACTAAAACAATGATGCATTTGTATTGTTTGATAAATACAGTATAGCTTAAGCAGAGGGAAAACATTTAAGGCCAACGAAATATAGAAGTAAACTGTCACGTTATCTATCTGTCTCAATTTAAATTGGTACTGTCCATCATGGAGGTCCATTCATTATGAGTTATGTCACAAGTTTGAGTGGATTTTCTAGGATTATCCCTGCTCTCTGGACTTGTATACATGACTCTAAAGCTTATTTATCATATTTTTGGTTTATACTCACACTCGTTTCTTTGGCGCAGGAAAAAGTGAATCTGTTGACATACTGGATATGAAACGACTGTGCAAATGTACGCAGCATTTATTTAGATGAGTTTTGTTTCTCCCACTAATATTAGTGTGAGCAAATCCGTACTGAGAAGTGGTTTATGGGACAGAAATTGGAGAGTTTTTTTTTTCAGTTTGACATCCAGGTAACCCACTTTTGCTTCAGCGTGTTTACTCTTTGATTATCGGGAGAGCTGAGGAAAGCACTATCTCCCGCCTGCCAAAACCCAGGCTGGCGTGCTGTCACAACACCGATGAAGACATATATTCCACCTGGGTGTTTGTAGGTGACACACATTCACACAGACTCATGCACACAAACTCTACACACATGCTCTGATTTGTGCACACGTACTTTCTCCCTAAAAAAAAAAAAGAAATGGTAGTTTGTTTTGATAACAAAATGTATTCTGGTGGTGCTTTTATAAAAATGCATAACTGTGAAACCTACAGTATTTGCTGTTTGCTTTAGTATTTCCTGCATTTTTAGACACACTGAATACATCCGTATCAATCCAGCAAATGGTGACAGCGCATTGTTCACAGGGTAAACAACTGTGTTATTATTGCACCAGCCCTACTCAAAATCATATTTACTACGGCATCCCTGTAGACGAATGGTTATGACACATACCATATAGATTTGTTTGCATCTTTACAACAAGAAGCCCCATCCTTTATCTCTGATTGATGTCAATCAATAAGTTGTATTTTGTATCTGAAAAAAGTGTTTTAGTCTCCATCTCACCATTCTCTGCATATGGCCTCAACAACCTCCTCAATGTGCCCAAAACCATTTTTGCACAGAATCTTGTGGCATTGCTATTAATAGACCCTAAAATACAGTATAACAAAAAAGTATTTCATAAGGAGAGAAACTTAACAGAGACTTTATTACTTTTCCTTATATACCTACTGTTTATACACTCAGAAACACTGACTGTACCCCTCCTCACAGATCTACAGGATGGGGAAGTGTATGAGTAGTGCCTTATCCTTTATTTTCCACCATCCAGGTGTCCTTAAACTAGACTCCTAACCCCCCGCTGTTCCACCGGGGCTGCTGTCCAACAGATAAGAGCTCGGCCGTACTGAGCAGCTCCCGTGTGAGTGAGAAGCAGGTTTTTGCTGATAAAGAGAAACAACCACAGTTTTTCCTGCAACACATTTTCCCCTACATGAAGGAAAAGTGAGGCTGAAATAATTTGATCGTCAGAGAGTGAAAACAGTTGATCAGAGCAAAGACTCATAATTTGTCCTTGTTTGGATTGGACAACATCTGGCTTGTGTGTAATGAAAATTGTCTTTGCCTGGGAATGTTTCAGTTGTGGCCAATCTCTCTGTCTGTGTGTGTGTGTGTGTGTGTGTGCGTGTGTGCATGTGTGTGTTTGTCCGCCCTGAGATGACAGATGAGAGGTTTGCATCAATATTTGAACAAAGCATCTCTTTCAGTTGAGGCCATGCTGTTTAAAAAAGTCGGAAAGGCAGAGCAGGAAAATATTGCTTGTGTGACGCCCGTTGCAAATAAATTTGCATTCCAACAGTGTGACAGTGTGAGACTTGCCTGGGGACAGGGAGGAGAAGAACCTGGAAGAAAACGGGGATGTGATTTTTAATCTGGCTTTGTGTGGCTATCACCTTTATTTTAATCCTTTAGTCGTGTAAGATAACATGGAAACCTAGCTGCACTTCCACTGAACACTTGAGTCTGTGTGCATCCAGCTGGTGTGTATTACGCATACAGTAGTTGCTAAGCAGTTCATTACCTGTCAGCTTGCTCCAGCCTTAGGTTGTTGTGTTTTGATGTGTTGAATAGTGGGTGTCTGCAAAACACTGAACGCAATCAGGCTTTCACGTGTTGTTACCACCTCCCTCGCCTCATTTGCTGTTGTTCTGGAAGATCAAGAAATCCCATCTTTGCCAGTCTATCTTTCCCCTGTGTCGAATCTGTCATTCAGAAATTTCTGCAGGCAGAGAGGAAGTGGGGTATGGCGGGGCTGCGCATCGCAAAGGTTATGATCCTTCTGTGGGCAAAAGTTGTCTGAGAACCAAAAAATGAAGTGCCTTTCTTTTTGGAGTCGGGTTTATAGGCATTTCCTGAAAATGCTGCTATTTTTTTTTTTTTTTTGTCTTCCTGCCGTGCACTCGGTTGAGCTGAACAGATGCTCCCCCAGTGCTTCTCACTATCTTCAACACCCACCTATCATCTGCTTCACCAATCTCCCTCCACCCCCATCTCCTCTGCTAGCTTCACCTCTGATCCTCAATCTCGACCATCCATCTGCTGCGCGGATCTGCGTCAATACTTCCTATGAAGACACCTCACTCTGGGCATATATAATTAATGCAGCACTGACCATTGCCAGGCTGTATTTATTCATGCGTTTACACAGACGCATTAGCCCGAAAGTCTGTGTTTACACAAACGCGACAACACATAGCAGCAAAAAAACCTGCAAAATATGTCCTGTGTTCACCAACTAAGCACCTTGTTTTTCAAACCTGTTACTGAAATGTCAACATGGTGAAGTAATTAACTAACAATTATGCCGGTGGCTCTTAATTAACAAACCAAGAATTAATTAGATTTATTTGTTAATTCATGGCAAAGCAGCTGCTTCCTGCCTATTAATACTGAACGCTGCTGAGTGAGGTAAGACAGTTACTGAGAACTTTTCCGTGCTTCTCTGTTTCCTTGAACATCTCAGGCCAATTTAAATATGATGCACAATATCTGTTAGATATTATTTTAAAACGGCACAATTTCTAGGATATTAAACCCCGGTCAGTGTTTCATATGTAAGAGTAATTCTGAAAATGAGAAATGTTTTGGGCTTCAAGCCACTCATTATTGGATAACACATGAAGGCAGTGTTGCATTTTATTAAAGCCATATATATTCTCTCCCACTCTTGGTGTTTCTTTCTTTCTTTCTTTCTTTCTGCCGTGCTTACACACACACACTGTCTCTGTGTCCATGCTGGTAATTCACGTACAGTATTAGAAGATTCATTTGTGACTCACGACTGTAAGATGTTTGAGATCCGAGAACAAATCTGTTTGTGCCGTTTTGAGAGTGGGTATTTGAATTCAATATGCTTGGATGAGCACTATTCACGAAGAGCAACTGCAAAGGAAAAAGGGGACACAAATAAGTAAACTTGCATTAAAAACCAGCGAAGTGTAGCAAGTGGCAGTGTTACTGAAGCTACAAGTGCAAGGTCATTTATAACCATTAGAACTCTGTCAGAGTGAAGCAAACGTTTTTGTTGTGAAGGTATCATCAACACAAATGGTTTAGAGCAGGCTGGACTCTGCAGGGAGGAATTACTATTGTAAACAACAGTCACTTGCTATGTGTGGATGCAACAGAAGTTTCCTTTACACAGTCAGAAATTGCTATTTACCGAGACACTTCAAATAATGGAAATGAATCCTAAAATGGTGTCAAATCTCAATTGTAACTCCACTACAACAACCCATTTTAATGATGTTGAAGCATGATAACCCTGTAAGTGGAGTGACACAAAGCTGTCTGACCCATATTAACCCAGGACTAATTGTTTTGTACAACCTGTCAAAAGGACAGTCAGATTGAGTTTGTGTTCAGTAGCCCATGCATGGCGTGTTAAAGAGGTATTAACAATTACTTATTGTAAAGCGCAGCAGAAGCAGGAGGTTCAAGATCAGCCTCTCTTAAACAAAAAGGATCCTCCCTGCAATCAGTTCTGCAGGTGCAGGAAGTCTTTGTGCAGGATGTGGTGTCCAGCTTGGTGCTGACTTCAAGAGCTCGTTATCAAATACGGTACACAAGATACTGTTTATCTGCTGTCTACACCAACACTGGGTGTATGTGATGCTCTTTACTGTTTGTTGTCTTGGGAGATCCATCAGTATTTCCTTGTTTTTGTAGCACTAGTGCAGTGCCCTTTCCAAACGTGCCTGTTGGGAATGGGTCGATTGCTCTGCGTATTGCTGCTTGCAGCAATACAGCCAACAGCTAGCTGTTTGGTACCAGGTAACAAAAGCGGTCATTCCGCAAGTTACATCGCTGAGGCTGTGTCGGCTGTGTAACAGTTAGTAGGGATCCCCTCTCAATACACAATGCAGTGTGTAGATAACGCACTACTAATAGATATGTCCTGTAGATCCCAAGAGCTCGCATTCAACACTGCACGCACCTCTTTGGGTTCTCAGCAATACGCACAAGTGTGAAGTCGATCTGATGGTTGAATGACAGACAGACAGACAGACTCCTTTTAAGTTGGATTGTGATCCAGACATGGGTGATTGAATTACTGGCTGAACTTACTCAGTTGGCTTCAAGATTGGTTAGAAGGTCCATGTCATCTGAAAAAAATGTGATGCCATGGGGTTTGGTGGTTGCTACAGATCAAAAAGCAGCCCAAAGAGGGCACATGCCTGTCCACCAGTGTTTCTGAAGGATGGGATCAGATAAACTGGTGTTTAAACTGGAAACACGACAGCGGGTTGTGTGCCAGGATGCGAGGTGGCAGTGCGTTGAAAGTGGAGCAGAATTTGGCAAACATCAGCCTGGCTGCTGCCTTCAGTCTCTCCAAATCACGACGTGGGTGCTGGAGCAGGAGTCATCGTTCTCTGTTTGAAACAGCCTGTGCTCCCACCCCGACGCTTTACCAAATTAGTTCAGTCAGCTAGGGGCTCTTTCCCCCTCATTTCTTTTCGATTTCCATTTAAAGCTGAATGAAAACATTGAACTGACAGAAGAGACCACACTTACCCATTGCTTTTAATTTTGCATGAGGAGATGGAGCGTGCGCTGTACTTGAGGAAATTAAAACATTTTCCTTTAAGGTTGCATCACAGTAGACTCAGTATTAGCAGGCCGCGTGTGCATTTCCAGCACAAAAGTTTGTTTGTGTGTGAGACAGACAGAGAAGCAGGAAGAGAGAGAGAGAGAGAGGGTGTCTGATAGAGCCATCACTCAGCCCTTTGGCAGTGATATCTTGTTTTCCTCTCAAACTGGGCTAGATGTATCTCTGCCCCTTGTGCGTTATTGCCGGGCTGAGGCATTGGTTGTAGATCACTGTGAAAACTGTGAAGCACGGGGCAGAGCGGTCTCCTGAATGACAGCGGCGAAGCATATTGAGGAGAGATATTGGTCTTCGGCCTTTTCTGAGAACACGCAAATAAACTAATAACAGCCCAAACACATGATATAAATGAGAAACAGAAACCCCACAGCACCATCAATGCAATCCAATTCTGCAGCCTAAACATAAACATTATTGCATATGAATTCAGGACAGTGACGCCTTGGTGGAGCTTGCAGGAGGCGGGACATGACAGAGAATACACCACAGTCACGTAGCCGGTTCATAATTTGATCATAAACAACTGAGTCTCTTTCCGTTTTTTGAATGTGTTTCCAAATGTCTTATATTGTAAAGCTTAAAGCATCTTAAAGAACTGTAAGAAAGCGGCACAGGTACTCAGAACAAGATTAGTGACACTTCAAAAAGACAGGTCCCCCTCAAGGTTACACAGGGTGAAATTAAGGGACAGAACAATTTGCTGGAAGGGGTGAGCAGTGGTACACTTCTCCATATGTTGTAGTCCTGCCCAGTGGTACGGACATTCTGGTCAGCCATAAATGAGAATATCAAACCGATCCTTAAATTGGACAGCCCATTCTGTCCTGGCCTGTTTGTTCTTGCTGATCCTCTCCTCCCTCTAAAAGCCCTCCCTGCAGCGCAGGCAGGCTGGGTCCAGACATCCCTTATGTTGTGAAGACAGCTCATAGTTGCAGAATGGAAGGCGATCACCCCACCACCTGCCAAGGGGGTGGTTCTCTCAGCTGAAACCCATGAGGATCTCTCTCTTTTCGACTCACCAACAGGGGGAGAAATACTAAGTGGGGGAATTGCATCTTCTTTATTATAGGGGCCTGAGAACTCTGCATGAATGAAAGGATATTGGCTCAAATCCCTTAGAACAGGGGTAGGCAATTCCGGTCCTGGAGAGCCACTGTCCTGCATGTTTTAGGTTTCTCTCTGCTCTAACACACCTGATTCTAATGATTTGCTTGTTATCAAGCAGCGGATGCTTGTCACAGTTTGATTATTGTTAGACTCAGTGTGTTAGGGTAGGGAGAAACCTAAAACATGCAGGACAGTGTCTCTCTAGGACCGGAATTGCCCACCCCTGTCCTAGAACTGTCTAGAAAACCCGTTCATCTGCCAGCATTTTGTTGTCGTTTTCATGATAATCATTTTTTTTTATCCTAATTCTGCGAGCCGCATGATAGAAACTCCGTCTACATTCCCACTCTCTGTGAATTCTCAGCGCAATGAGCGTCTTTATTCACTCATGAGCTCAAATGGAGATTATGCTAGCTTTGTACCAGGGAGCCGGGAGGGGAAAGATGTTTGATGTTAGACCCAACTGATTGGGACATATAATACAGCCCTGTCTGGTAATGTCTAGATAATTTCAGGTTTTCAGTGCATGTGTGAAAGGGGCTTATTTGAGCCTCATCTCCCATGATAACAGCGTCATCTATCTCATTTCCAAGTATGTTCTTTCTACAAGGTGCAGAGCCGGAGGGGCATCCTATAGTTCTTGTTTTTGTTGCACTTTGTGATCTATTTTCAGCCTTTTCAAGAGCAAAGACAATGTTATGCTGGTGCCAGAGACCGTTAAGTGGTTGTGTTTCCCCCTAGAGTCACATGTCCCACCACCAGCCTCAGGTTAAATCACACCAGAGTGTCTTACCTTGTGTCTTGCCTAATCTGTCTGCTGCAATACTATCCTGTGGAAAGTGGACAAACAACTAACTCTGAAATAAAGCCTGTGATGCTTGGCCAAACCCCGCTCCTATTGATATTTGTTGCCGTGGCATTAAACTGCCATGTTGGTAAGCATTAGTATAATACCTGATCTATTAACAAATGAGTCATTGCTTGTAGGGCTGTGGCTTTGTTTGACAGCTGTGTGTCTGTGTATTCATGTTCCCATCTATCATAGTCTGGATGTGCACTAACGTCTGTGTTTTGCATCTCTCCAAACACAAACACACCGTGTCAATGCGCCGCGCACTAAACAAATTGGAGCACTCTGTACAAGAAAAGCTTGCCTGGGGCTAGTCATTTTGAAATTAAAAGCATGTCTTTTTGTTCAGCCTTGGTTCCAGGAATGAGGGAGAGAAAATGAACGTGTCACACATAAGGGAAGGCAACACTGAGCTAGTGCTGTGATTTTCACAGCCAGGGAATCACACAGTCTTTTATCTATTCCCCTCAATCAGGAGACATCCGGCAGGAAAGGTAGGAGGATTAGATTAGCCGGAGAAAGAAAGAGAGAGTGGGTTCTCTAATCCTGATGGGGTTTTTCAGAGGTACACCCATCACTGTGGAGCAAACATGCAGTGTGTAGTGGGGAGTCGGCATCGGGAGGGGCGAGCGCTGGACGGTTTGCCTCACTAAACCCTTCACACTTGCATGAAAGAGGTTCCAGCAAACTGGAGGATTAGTCAGAGTGTAATTACACTTGCGGGGCCTCAGAAGTAGCAAAACGTGCGCTGACTGGAACACACCTCAGACGTGCAGGGGAAGAAGGGAGTCATGCCTGTTAAATGTGTTGCCAGTGAGTTGTCGGTGAATTCTTCAACTAAATTAACTGTCTTCGGTGAACACCAACATCTGAGAGATCAAAGACGTCTTCATGGGACTACAGTAGACCTGCGTGATCCACATTGGGATGTCTCTATCTTGTTCGCTTTCAATGTTTACTCCAGTCATTTATATACTACTTTTTTTGTTCAGTCTCTGTTGAAAAGACATTTTGATCATGGTGCAGGGTTACACCTCTCCGTTACACAGTGGTTGTCAAAACATACTTATACTCATTGCTGTGGTAGGATTGCATTGCGATAAAAACTGCTACATATTTCAGGACTTGTCGGTTCCAGTTCTCCAGAGAGTCTGAAAACTCCCATAAAATCAGGATTTCTCAGCATCCAACAAAACTGTAATTCTACTGTTGCAATTTGTTACCACACAGCGAAGAAAAACATGACATATATTGAGCCAGCATTGCAGTCGAGATAACCCTTATACCCAATGCCTCACATTTCCCAGAGGGGCCCAAACACCTCAACCTTAAAGAAATAGAGATTTTTTTAACCCCTCGAAAACAATAACATTAAACCATACTGTACATTATTAAAAACGAAAGAAGTATTTTTTTTCCCCCATTAGAAACGTTTTGCTGGATTGCAAAATGAATGGTAGCCTAGCTTTCCGCTGCATTGTCCCTGTGTACTTAAAATATTAAACACCACGGCTCTCAGGAGGCTTTCGGTAAATTGTAATGATGTGGCAGAGAATGGACTGTGGGGACGGGGTGATGTTCTGTTGTCGTGTTATTTCTCAAGTTGCGCTCCAGAACAATTTGTTTGAGGCAGACGTCGCTGTAAGGAGTAATGGCTGCTAGTTGGGTCTGGCTGCAGGGGGAGAGCGAGAGAGTGAGGGATAGTGGAAGCTGGGCGAAACGGAGAGGGGGCTGGTTTTGAGGTATTTTTGTGTGGGTGGAAAACAACAACATTGCACTGCGGGGTTAGCTGACGGAAGATGGGGAGAATTCTGGGATGCTTTGAATCTGCCATCCTGCTGTCGATTAATAATTAACTTTGCAACTCCTTTTTGTTCAGTCAGAGTCTTATTTTATTCTCATTCTCTCCTTCAGGTCCCCGAGGTGAAGCCTTGCAGCATGGCCAGTCTGGAACATTGCCCCACTTCCTCGAAGAGCCGGTCGACGCTTACATCGTCAAGAGTAACCCCATCAAGCTCCGGTGTCAAGCTCGGCCCGCACTTCAAATCTTCTTCAAGTGCAACGGCGAATGGGTCCACCAGAGCCAGCACATGTCTCAGGAGCACACCGACATGGGGACAGGTACAGCAAACACTGATTAATCAGATACTTGGGTGTACAGACAGACGTTCAAGTCGCCACTTAAACTCTTACCGTCACACCTTCCTCCTGTCACTCTCAGGTATGAGGATAGCCTTCACATCTCTGATAGCAAAGACTGGAGTCTTAAGAATTAACTTTGCAAATAGGGCTTTATGGCAAAGCCTGCGGCTATGTCCAACCCTGCAAATACATTTCCCTCACTTCTTTAGTGTCTACTCTGTGCCACATTTGATTCAAACTGAAATGACAACTTTATAGACCATGAAAGGCACCTACTTGTTCAATTTTAGGGCTCCACTTTGAACTCCAAATGGTGTCTTTTACTGATGCAACTCGTTGAAATGCAGTTGTTGTTTTAACTTCAAATTCAAACCACAAAGAGAAATTTCCTTTTCTTCCTCTGAAGCCCTTGTTTTTTTTTTGTTGCATCATCTTACAATGGGTATTAAATATCTCATGAATGCACTTCACAGCAAGCTGACAAAACAAATATATATATATATATCAATCAATCAATCCTTTATTTGTTAGGGACAGTGCACATTAATGAACAACGATAACAACATATCACTGTAAAAGTGCCGGATTATAGCAAAGATGCTAATTTGCATCCGTGGTCCCTGCTAAAAAAAATAGAAAAAATACAATACTACTAAATAAATAAATAAAATACAATAGAAGAGCCAAGACACACCGCACAATACATGACACACTCAGGAGGACACCAGACCCACACAGGATAAGACAATGAAATAAAACGTCATGTGCGATATGACACAGTCGAGTCAGTGGTCGCACTTTTGATTTGATTTAAGCCACTTTTTGAGTTGACCCTTAAAAGAGGAATATGTGGGGCATTCCCTTATTGTGGAGGGAAGACTATTCCAGATCCCCCCCTACAACAGACGACACGTTCTTCCCAAATGCAGTGCGCCTGGGGGAGATCTCACAGTCTCCGCTAACACAAGCCCTGGTGCTCAGATCCTCCAGAGTCCTTTTCTTTATGAGTTCAGTCAGTGGTGGTGGAGCGAGACCATGGAGACTTTTATACACACATCACGCAAATCTGAATGTGCTGTGGCATTTGCATGAGAAGATGGAGCGTGTGCTGTACATAACGAGATAAAACCCAAAACGAGATAAAAGCCAAATTTAAAAAAAAAAATGAGTTTGAGCCACTTTGCTGTATACAGAACCTTTTCACTGCTTCATCAGTGTTTCATGCCAAATCTCTATATTTCCATGTTTAAAATGGTCTCAAGATGCAGTTCCTTTCCAAACCGCGATCAGCGCCAAACCTATGTTTAGCCTAAATGCGATACGTCCTCTCGACCAATCAGAATTCAGTGAGCGTTCTATGCGATCCAACATGGCGGCGCTCTGAAGCGGGAGGGTTTTTTGTTTTGTCCGTCCGTTCAACATGTTCAGACTGAGCCATGAACCATTTTGACAAGATACATTGATTATTAACCAAATGTGTGGGTCTAGGTAAAAAATGTAATTTTCCTGAAAACTATTAAAATGGATTTATAAAGTTTTGGAAAAGAGCTCCTCATATATATATAACTTTATTTTCTCCCCTATTATGTTCTTGTATTGTAATTGTATTGATTCTCAGGTAAACATTGTGAAAAGTTACTTGTTTTAATCTTAAGGGTTCAGTTGGGTTCAAAGCATCAGGATAATTTGGTCTGATTCATTTAAAATAGTCTTTTATTTATTATACATCCACGTGAGCAGAAAAAAACATATAAAAGTATTAACTACACTAATAATGAGGCCTGAATCTGCACTGAACGCCCGATGACCATCATTTAATTTGATTATAATTTGCTGAATCAGGTCAGGCTAAAGGCAAACATATTTACGAGCCCGCCCTAGCTGCTATTAGTGCGACAATGTTGATGTTTCGCTTAACACACAGCACCAATCAATGTCTCCTTCCAAAGTTAACAATGGACCTCTAAAGTTTTACTGCCTCTGGTTTTGGATTCATAGCGCGGCTCCCATCTGGCTCCTTATAACCATTCATATCTGTTTCCACTGGGACAGACAGGTGGAAGAAGAACTGCAGAAGGAGAGAGAGAGAGACGGAGCGAGAGAGAGAGAATAAAAATCTTCAAAATCAACCTGTGCTCGTATCTCATAAAGTAGAAAGATCCTTCCAGGTCACGATGTGTTCCCCATAGCACCAGCTTCTGGAAGTTCTTCCAACAAAGAGTGCATGTGTTAAATAAGGTACTGCATTAGTCTTTAAAGAAACCGTGGCTTTTTCTAAAAATGTAGAAGACCCACAAAAATATCTGTTGCTACCAAAGAGGAAGCATTTCCTGTTCATGAATGTGACTCAACACTTATCAGAATTGTTAGAGTTCTCAATTTTGTGTATGATATTCTGCGGGAGGCTTCCTGTCTATCAACACAGACAGGAAGCACTTGGAAAGTTTAATTTTAATGAAGCAGTTTGTGGAGAGACAGGTAGGAACTGCCTGCATAACCCCATCACGTTATCCTCCTGCTAATTTTAGACTTTATATATTTTTTACAATTGGACTGAATACATCGTCTCATCCTTATCAAACCTTATCAAAGTCATTTGCATCATAACAATGGATCAAATGACTATGTGTAAGTGAGTTCACCCTACTCTGCAGTTACACTCTACAGAGGTTTGGAGCATCTCCGAGCTCACTGGTTTTCCAGCCGTCTATTGTTTTGGTCCACTCTAACTGGTCCCATAGCATCCCATCCTGCCACTGTAGGCAGCTGATTTCAGCAGAAAAAACTACTTAAATCTACTGTGTGTCTTGTCTGCTGTTTGCATGGCGACTGTGGTGACTGTTGCTCAGTGGAAGAGTGGATCGTCCTCCATTCGAGAGATTGGCGGTTCGATCCCCACCTCCCCCGGTCCACATGTCGAAGTGTCCTCGGGCAAGACACTGAACCCAGAATTGCTCCCTGTGCTGCGCATGGGTGTGTAAATGTGGTGTGAATGGTTAGATTAGATGGTCTGTAGATGTCCACTGCCATCAGTGTGAATGGGTGAATGTGACAAACACTGTGAAAGCGCCTTGAGTAGTCAGAAGATTAGAAAGGCGCTATATAAGTACAAGTCCATTTGTCCAGTGCAGGGAAGGATCAGTGACAGGTAAAGAGCCAGGTACATTTTCTCAGGAGGTGGGGAAACCAAAAGCAGAGCTCTGAGGAGAGTCGGTATTGGACTTACATTCACTAGGTGTCCAGAAATGAATGATCAGTGCTCCTTATCTGCTGGATTTGTAAAAGGTGGATTAGTTGGAAGTTTTTTTCTGCATCCACAAATGCAGGGTTAAATTAAATCATAGTGCATTTAGCGTGACCACAACCCCTTACCCCTTACCCTAACCTTAGTCTGGATTACTGCCAGTGGTAACATGAAATTCTAGGCACGCCTCTGAGACTTCATCTCCCAGAGTTCCTTTGGAAAGGTATTACTGTCGACTGTGTGATGTCAGTAGATCTGCAGCTCTTACCTGCAGCGATGCGTCGTGAGGCCTTCACGTGCTCCACACTGACAGGGGGTCCGAAGAGAAAAGGGGAACGACGTAAAAAGCGACACTAACTTTTGACACTCGTATCGTATTTCTCAACAAAGCAGCAAACACAAGCGCTTTCATTAATGCGTCATATGATCACTCACTATTGTTTTAACTCACTCTTTGATAAATAAGAAACTTAACAAACATGAAAATCTTACGGACTACAACTTTAAAGAAATACAAACAAGCCAGGGCATTTTTTCCCCCTATCCCAGAATGATAAACCGGCATAGCCAGTCCATACTCCACCACTGTGGAGATAGATTCGGCTCTGCGCGACTACTTAAGCCTAGCAGTTCAAGTACAAGTTTTTGTTTGTCTCAGGTCACCAAAATGTTCGTATAATGTCTTTAATATTTCAGTCTGCACTCATGAACTGGCTCTCACTTAAAACCTAATGGAGCAATGTCAGGAATGCAGTGTGGAGCATTAGGTCGATAGTTTATAGGCAGATCTTTCAGTCGTTGGCTTGTGTTTAATGCTATCACAGTGCAGCGTTAGTTGTCAAACATTCTCGCCAGGGTTCAGTATTCATTATTGTTGTCCTGTCACCGATCATCACCGTGCATCACATCATAATCAGACACAGGATGAGGCGAATTAAAAATGGATGGAGAAGTTTAGTGCTTAACTATACAACAAGATAAACTGTAAAACTTACATGAAGCGGTCCTCTGGCATGACATGAGAAGATCCAGAAAGTGGTACAGCTACTTTTTTGGATGATACCTCTAATGTGGAAAACAAAATGTCCCCAACTGAATGCCAATATCAGTTGATTTTAACGAACACTAGACCTGGCCATCTTTTACAGCCCACACTTGGATGTGACTGCACACTCCCACAGCCTCCCTTTGAAAGCTCCAAATAGCTAACAAACACATTATCGTTGTGCACAGTGGAGATGTCCTTTCAAGCGAGGCAACGTTTTTTAAGGCACAAATGAGAGATTCCACATGCCTCCCATTCAATCTAACATTTAGATATACGGGAATGTAAAAATGATTTCTGCTTTCAGACGTCTCTCAATTTCACGTCGCTATGTTTTGTTCCGGTAAATTGTGATGGATTTTTGAAACTGAAATGGAAAAATGTAAGAACCAGTAGCAATGCTGGCCACCCGTTTAATGGCTCCGTGAAACAAGAATGATGCATAACTGTAGAAAACATTTTTGTGGGAATTTCAGAAATGTGTAAAAACCATAAATGATGTCTTTTAAAGCATGTTTGACAAACAGAATGCTGTATTTCTACGGGTTGGGAAAAAAAAGATGACTATCAATTGAACCAGTGTAAAAAATGACACATCTCTCTTCAGTATTCACACATTTACATACCGTTCCAGTCAAAGTCAGAGGGTCAGAATTCACCAGTTGTAATTGCCATCTTCCGACGTCCAAGTTCTACCGGTGCACAACACCAACCGCAAACAAAAGACATGTCTGACTGTGACAAACTGCTGTTTCTTTGGCAGGTGTGAAAACCATTGAAGTCTCAGCAGTGCAGGCTCCTTGCATATATAAACGAAACAGAGGAGGAAAGTCCGACAAGTCAGAGACTGATTGATGTAATAACTTTAGTGGCATACTTTGAAATCCATTTACTGTACATGCAGGGCAGGTTTTACTACATATACCACTTTACTACAACTATACTTTATGTTGCCTTTAAGTTTAGGGTTTACCATAGTAACCATAGTAGTTCAGTTGTAAAACGGTGATACAAAAGCCCCCTTGCTTGCTCCCAGACAACTGGCGCGGACGCCTGAAAGCGCCGCAAACACGTGTATTGAAAGCAGCGTCTTCAGAGCAGTCACAGACAGATCAGTGAAGCTCAGCAGAGACAATTTTAACTTTAAATGTTTTTCCTGTTAAGATGCATACCTTTGTGTATTTTCAAGTTTGTGTTTGTGAATTATTGCAGCGTCACAAGATGCGCTAGTTTAAATACTGAGTGTATGGCAGTTTAGGTTACGATATTAACTGTGTTTCTCTAAATGGATGCCAAGTGCTGTTTCCACAGATTCACCTTCAAACGCACACCCTTTAAATCAGGTTAAAGAAATAAGAATACGGTAGAAATAAAGACATAATTATTAAAAAGAGTACTTTTTGCATTCAAATTAATCAAATTAGTTTGCCTGTACATATATTTTTGTTTCCCTTTAAGTAAAAACAGGTCTTTTAAAATTGTCAATGTGCAAAGTTCTTTAATGCGCTCCTAAATTTTAAAAAGTTAGAATCAATCCCGTTCAGCCATCTGTGAGGAACTCGGAGTAGAGCCGCTGCTCCTTTGCGTTGAAAGGAGCCAGTTGAGGTGGTTCAGGATCATCTAGTAAGGATGAACCCTGGGCGCCTCCCTAGGGAGGTGTTCCAGGCACGTCCAGCTGGGAGGAGGCCTCGGGGAAGACCCAGGACCAGGTGGAGAGATTAGATCTCCACACTGGCCTGGGAACCCCTCTGGATCCCCCAGTTAGAGCTGGTTAATGTGGCCCGGGAAAGGGAAGTTTGGGGTCCCCTGCTAAAGCTGCTGACCCCGCGACCCGACCCCGGATAAGAGGCTGAAGATGAGATGAGATGAAATGAGATAGCATCAATCCCTGTTTGAGTGGCATTCTGAGTTGAGCGAGCATCTTATTTTACCACACTGATCTCTTCAACACTTGATCCAGACTGATATTTCTCAAATGTATTGAGATTTGTACAAACATTCATGGTTTCATTCATTTCCCAGAGGATGAATCCTAATTACCTTGTGAACCTCTACCAATAGTCCCTTATTTTTAAAGAATTCTTTGGGAGTATGTTTTACTTTTATTAGATGTTCAAACATCTAGTTTTAAATTCAATTTGAATTTGTCTTTTCTTTACTTTAGACAAAACTAATGGTGATTCCCATCGGCCTCGGCTTTACTTTGAGCAAATGTAGCAAAAGCAAATGTAAACTCGTCTTTCCCTTTCCCATTTATTTCCTTTTATCCACCTTCACCCATTCATTCGCCCCCTCTCCGTTTCCATTAGTCTTTTTTTATGTTCTCTTAGCACTTGCACACACACATCTACGCTTAATGCATCTACTTGTATTATAATATAGTGTGCTCTGGTTGAAACCCCTAGAAGGGTGCCCTGCATAATGATGTGTGGCTTTGCTGCTTAGGCATGCTTTAGTATTCACAGGTGGATTTAGTGAGTATTTCTAAACCGCATGTGTCACTAGCTGTGCTGTATACACAGCCGGGTGTGGGCTAACGCGCTACATGTCAAGAAAATGAACACCTCGCCTCAGCAAAGACACTTCTGGCTGTCCATCCAGCTCCATCTGTGGGAGGCATTTGAACAGCTATATCTCGGTACAAGCTATTATAGTCTGACTCAGGTGGTAGAATGGCCCCTGGGTTCAGCAGCGAGCAGGGAGCTGTAGCTATTAAAGCAGTAAGCTGTGAATTAAATGCAGACAGACTCAACAACACAAGACCTAACATTGTTTGACCAGAGGGTTTGAGGCAGAGGACAGAGACTGTGTCTGTCCAGAGGCAGCTAGGGAGATATATTTTAGCTTTATGTTGTGTTGTTTTTCTCAGATTCAGTTTTTTAGCTTATATGTGCCTTCCAGAAACAGCGGCCGACAAGGAAAAAAGAAATGTAGAAACGGAAAGAAGAAAATATCCATTACAGCTTCTGTGAAAAGCTGTTGCTGTTGCCCTAAGCATGAGGAAAAACTGGCACAATCTACAGTGGATCCAACTGGATGAATCGTGTTGTGTTTCAACACCATGTAATGGCTAAATATTTCATACCTGCAACTCATCTCTGTCAGCTAATCCTAACTGCTTAACCTTCCATGACAATGTGTGAGCTGTATTTGTCTTGCGAAAATGGGTGTTCTTTCCGAAAGTGTCAAATACACTTAGTTTCATGTGGGTTCTTGAAATGTTGTCTTAACAAAGTATGAAAGACATAAAGCGGAACTGAAAGAAATGCACACATCTGACGCATATAAGTTTAGGCCTGAGTATGTGGAAGCAGAGGTGGGAGGACTTCTCAGATCTTTCACTGAAGTCGAAGTAGCTGTTACTCTGTTACAAGTTAAAGTCCTGCTACTAAAGGAGGCCATTGGACAACTGCAGGCGGTTGGACAGACGCAGAGGCCGGGCTGTCCACCATGGAGCTAACGTTAGCAATCTGCTGCTGTTTGTTAGCTGGCTAGCTTGTAAAGATGCGGTGTGTTTTTTCTCTGTACTGACCGTCTGCTCTGCGCTGGAGGTTTCAAGTTTCTTTGCCGGTGTTGTGTCAAAGTCATTCCCCCGTCAAAAAGTGTTTCATATATTAGCACATAGCAGTTGGTTTATGGATCAGTGACGTGCCTAAAGCTGTCCAGGACACGTTTGCACAGGTATCTGTTCCGTCTGAAGAGCAATAAGAGAACCCCTCTGTATTGACAAACTATGATAAGATACAATTCAGTCAGTCAGTGTCAGATACAAGTCAGGCTTAGTCTTAGTTTTGAGTAGAGGAGGACTTTAAGGCACCAAAAGTACTCATTTTCCAGAATGGCCCATTTCAAAATGTCATACTGTATTCATTCATTCATTCATCTTCAACCGCTTGTCCCTGTCCACATAGAGACGAACAGAGACAGACAACCATTCACACCTACGGGCAATTTAAAGACATCAATGAACCGAACACGTGCATGTCTTTGGATTGTGGGAGGAAACCGGAGAACGCGGTGAGAACCCATGCAGACACTGGGTGAACATGCAAACTCCAAACAGAAAGCCCCCCCCCCCCCCCCCCCCTTATTGATGTGAGTATAACTAATAATAATAACAACAACAACAAAACTGTTAGTCATCTGTTTATCTGTTTCACCCCATATAGTTGTATAATAACTCATTCTATAACGACACACAGTCTTTTATTTATTGTAGTTCTTGTTTTATCATTAATCTTATTCTGCAAAGTAACTACATTTATCAAATGGAGTGGAGTAAAGAGTACCATACTTGCCTCTGAAGTGCAGTAGATGGATACTTTCAAGATGTTTTTTCTTGCACCATAAATACAGTACAACCTTGTGCACTTGACAGCTGTTTGTTCTGGACAGATCACATTTATTTAGAGCAGGATTCATCTGTGCGTGTACCTTAACTCTCAGCGCTTCTCTGAGACAGCAACAAATACGCAAGTGTCAGGTTTTGGGATAGAATCGTCTTTTCTTGACTTGTGGTTTATGTACTTCCTAATGGAACTAAGATCCTCACTACGAAGGTTAGTAGCTTAAAAACAGCTCTCTGCCCCGGGACAAGAAATCTCATCCGTATCTGACGATTGCCATTGTTGTCTATGCTGTTTACACATTCTGCACGGACCAAGAGTTGTGAAGTGAACATATCATCTTCTGTCTGCTGAAGATTTAATCCGGACACTGATGTCATGTATCACTGCAGGATATAATGCAGGCTGTAATGAATGCCCATTTATTATCATTATGCAGTTATGAATAATAACATGTTGTGTTATTCAAACCATTAACTGGGCTCGCTGTCTAACTTTGATGTATCGCATCCATCAATAAAGAACTGCTTTGTGAGATAAAAGAAGACACTTACTGTTGGGCATCAAAACGGTTTCTCTCACTTTGTTGCTCACTCAGTTTCAGCTTATTGGATGCATTGTCTAATGTTCTTTATTAGTTTCTCTTATATATCAGTATCTAGTAAGGATGCCCCCTGGGCGCCTCCATAGGGAGGTGTTCCAGGCACGTCCAGCTGGGAGGAGGCCTCAGGGAAGACCCAGGACCAGGTGGAGAGATTAGATCTCCACACTGGCCTGGGAACGCCTCTGGATCCCCCCCCAGTTAGAGCTGGTTAATGTGGCCCGGGAAAGGGAAGTTTGGGGTCCCCTGCTAAAGCTGCTGCCCCCGCGACCCGACCTCGGATAAGCGGTTGAAGATGAGATGAGATGAATTTGAAATATTTCCTTTATTGTACAGATTACATTGTGCATCCGTACCAGCAGAGACTCCACGGCATTACCGATCCCAACCAGGAATAGACCGATACATGATATTTGTGTACAATAACTTCAGGGTAGAGATCCCTGGTGTCCCGTGCATACACTTAATGGCGCTGAGCAAACTGGGGCGATGAACAATTGGATATACTCTCATGTCAGTCATCTGCAATCCATGTTTTATGCTTTCAGACCCCGTCAGCGGAAATGCGAAATAGGTCGGACCACCGCGTGTAACTAAATATCTTTAAAGGTTACGGTTACTGCTGAAAGTGAAACACATTGGCTGATTTCACATATCGCCGCAATGTAAATCAACTGTTGTTCCTTGGCCCATGCGGCACCCTTTCACCAAGTTTCATAATTTGCTTCTTATCTAACTCTTAGCAGATAAGCTTTCCCAAAATGGCAAACTTTCCCTTTATATACACAGATTAAGAAGCTGTTATTGAAAAAAAAAAAAGCACAATATTGAGGGGCCGACATATTATATATTTATATATATATATGGAATAACAGGGAGCATTTGATGCTTTGGTGAGAATTTAAAAACAGTAGGGTACTTGTGAGCTAATGAGACAGAGGGCTGCAGTGATACACATAAAGCTTCTCAGCCAGTCTCATTACTGCCCTCGTACCTTTCGAACAGCTGTGGCATTTTGAAAATAACCCACTTAAAGGAGGGGAGAGTTTCTCCAAGTAGGAAAGTAATGTTTGCATGATGCAGAGTTTGTAGTTTGTCGACGTGAATATAATAAGGCAAAACAAATCTGCAGCCAAACGCAGATGGTGCAGCGTTTAAAGATGAATTGTGGAGACACTGAAAGTGCAGAGTTAGAGATATGTCATGTTCCCTGAAATATGGCTCACAGACGTTTCCCAGTGATCTACTGCTCTTAACCAACCCCCTCTGTTGTAGGCTTGGATAGAAATTTGTACACTATACGAATACAGTATATATAATAGATGCAGTAATATTTTTAAGGATGTTTAATTATTTTTATGCTGCATCAAATCATATCACAGCTAAAAGTGTCTTTCCAGAATTCAAATGAGATGCCACTTTTGCCTGACTAAAAAAAAGGAGGCCATGACGCACGGGAATATCGCCTGCTGGTAATCCAGTGTTTTTTGGAGAGAGAGAGGAAGAGGAGGACAAAGAGAACGAGCGATAATTGTCTCAATATTTTCCCAAGGAGCTGCTTGTGTCCAGCGCATGTCGCAAAAACTACTTCAATACCAACCGACCAGTTCGATGTGTGCACAAGTCTGCAGAGCCTGGTGTTGTTTGTACAGGATTTAATCAATGTGAACACAGTGGATCAATGAGCACAACGGCTCGGCCCAGTGCTCTACTTTTAAATTGGAAGATGCAGATTCATCATGTATATCTGTCGTGCTGCCTTCAATTGGTTCTAGGGATTTAATTACACTAACTGAAAGAGGGAGCTGTCATATTTTCAGTATAAAGCACCTGTAGAAGACAGATACTTGAAAGAAGAGCCAATTATTGTTTTGCTTCCTGCATTGTTTTTCCTGAAATCACTTCTACTTCTCAGTAGCAAGTGATTAATTAAAGCCGTTTTATTTATACATTATTAGCATTATTTACTCACCAAATGATCACCTGAGTGAGGGTGCACCACCGAGAAATAAAGCAAACATGTTTTTTGGTTGTCTTACCACATGCACGATCCAGCTTGAACCAAAATACAGACGCTTGCTCCGTGCTGCCTCGTTTTAATAAAACTACTGTCTCGCACCTTAGTGCCAAACTCTCTGGGTCTGAAAATACCAACAAAAATAAAACATGTCAAAGTGTTGCTTCTGGTAGAGTCTGTGCTGCCATGAAAATCATGTTGGTTGGTGGGCTAGCGAAAGAATGATGCTTCCCCCAATTATTGTTTCCAAACATAGACACGAAACAGAAAAAGGCTAAGTATGCTAATAAATGACAAAACAGTCGAGCAAAGTACTTTCCCATAACCGTCTTTGGCCTAGTATCCTCTATAACTGAACTCAGTCAAGATATGAGTTTAAAAAGTAGTTGCCAGCTCCAAATATTACACCCCTTGTCTGTTTATCCAAAGAGTTTCTTATTCTGATGGAGAAAAACTGATCTTCTTAGGCCTTCTGGATTGTCTTCTTGAAGAAACTGAAGGAGCAAGCAGGCTGGGTATTGTTCAGGGGCAAATATGGGCTTAGTTTAGTTAAGTTTAGTTTAATCACAAATACCACTTCAAACATAATATAATACAGTTGGTATTACAAAGTTAATTGGGTCGAGTGAATGGGTCTCCGAAAGGAAGCTAGAAAAGCTTATAGGCGGGGACCCCATGGTTCATGAAAAGGTCGTGTTACAGTCAAAAATCTGCACCGTTACCACCTGTAAGCAAAACTAAAGAGTAAATGCATGCAAAAGCACACCAGACATACACATTAGTACATGACATGCACATACAATCACACACATACATCCCAGTTGTCCATGAGGAAACAGTTCTATATTAGATAGAGCTTGATAGGTAGTGATTTGTTAGTTGTCTTTTGAAGTTGGAGATAAAGGGCCTTGAGGGTGTCTAAGCCCCTAATGAGAATTGTCACATTGGCCAAGGTGAAAGGGGTTGAATGCTTTTACAAGCAGTGTATTCAGCACTACATCGAAAACTAGAAAAACATCGCAACTTCTGAAATTTAGAGATTTCTGCAAGAATTGCTTTTATTCAGTGATTGGATGACGATCACTTCTGTTCTGGAAACTGGTCAGGAACTCTGTTGTTGTCGATACACCCAGGAAAGCCATCCATCCTGTGAATGCCCTCGGTCTCTAGTCTGTGATTGTAAAGTTCCGTGCGGCTGTGATTATCCTAGAGCTCACTACAGCTCATTATAGACAATGAGGTGAAGTATCAAAGATTGCTCTCACACATGAACACAATTGGGCTTATTGAGTCCACACGAGTCTCACCTTTCCAGTTATACCCAATTTATGCAACTAAATGTTTATGGACCCCAGTATGCGTAACATTATAAAATTATCAACAAAAAGGAAAGTGTTTAGGGTTACATTAATGGTACACACAGAAAGCCTGTGAATGTTCTCACTTGTCCAGGTCATCGTTATCCTCAAAGCAATTTCAGTCCAAAGCATCTGGACTTGGTTATTTGTCTAGGAAGACGTTTCACCTCTCATCCAAGAGGCTTCATCAGTTCATGTACGCATCTGACCAGGCTGGGACTGGACCAGGACCAGGACCAGGCTGGGACTGGACCAGGACCAGGCTGGGACTGGACCAGGACCAGGCTGGGACTGGACCAGGACCAGGCTGGGACTGGTCTTTGCTCTTGTTGTGTTAACATAGTTGGGCTTTCTGGGTGAAATCCACAACTTTCTCCATAATAGGAACAGGTAAGATTGATGTCAGTTTCTGCAGCGAGAGGTCCGCTTTCTCTTTTAGCCCTTCGGCAGTGAAATTGCCCTGCCTTATTCCCTCATTCAGGAGTTGGTTTTGAGCCTTTTCTATGATTTTCTCCCCTCTATGCCCTCTCATAGTGGAATTCAAGCAAAGGCTGGTTTGTGAAAGCCTTTGTTGTTTGCATCTCTATACACACACAGTGTACACAACAGTAGCAATACTACTGTAAGTTTGGTCTTTTGAGTATTGATATTTGTGTCCCTATAATCAATACTAAAAAATTGGATCCATTGTATACACATTAACGATACTCTGACATGCACTCTTCGCCTCTCTGCTGCTGCCAAAATATTAACTTTAGCTTTGAGAATGTGTGTATTTTTCAGATGATTCAATGAAACATTATTTAGCTTCGAAGGTTTGAAGAATTTTCTTTAAAAGGGAACTCTTAATCCTCAGTTTTTCAAAAACAAATCACCATTTGAAAATGCAGGGTTTTTACTAGACAGTGAGAAAACAGTGTGTTTTTACATGCGTGTGCTTAATTAACAGTCAAAAGAAATACTTGAGGCCTAGAAATGGAACTGTGTTTCTATGGTTTGATGTTTGTGTGAATCTTGCAGTGCCTCGGCAGCTTTGAACAAAAGTATCCATATGGATATTGGGGATTTTGGCTCATTAACTACTTTGTTTTCTATCACCAGCCCTACTGCTGATGGGTAATTAGGTCCATTTATGTGTCACTGACTGAGCACTGTTGATGGACAAAAGTGGGAAAAATAGGAACTGTGAAGGGTTTTTAAGGCTACAAAACACAAAGGCTCTTGCTAAGAATTCCTATCGTCACAGTGTAGCATGTAATTGTCGGCCAGTGGGAGGCTTTTTGCTGCAGTCCACATCTGTCAGAGTGTAAATTTAAGTATGTGACTAGAACTGAATATACGGTATCTTATAAAACTGGATATATAAATGTATTTTTCACTCGTTCAGAAGAAATGCTGAGCGTTCCTGGTGTTGGTTGCAGGTTTCCCTGTGGGTATGTATAAGTGTTGAAGAAAAAAGTGTAAATCTGTATTTTGTGTGCACATGAGGGAGTGTTTTACCCACTCAGAGGCGATGTTATGATGTTGAGCAAACATAGTTTTTGGCTTTACGAGCGTCAACAATCTGTCATTAATGTCTGTGCACGCTCGCTGTAGCACTAAAGGTAACTGGCCTAACGTGAACCATGAAACGGGGAGACTAATGAGGGCTGACGGTAATGGCTGCCCCGCATAAACACAAATGGAGAGAGCTGTCTGTAGAGAACATATTCAAGTCCATATTCAAATATTGTTAGGGAATTTCTGTGGCTGTCAAGGGTTGTCGAGGCTAATGCAAGGCAGTGTCTGAAAGTGTTTCCTGAGACGCACCATGGGAGAGAAAGAAATAATGAGCAGTGCTGAATTGTAACAGAAAGTTTAACATCCTAAATATTTAACAAAATTGTTCTGTCGCTGATCTGAAATGGTGTATTTTCTTATGTTCCTTCTTCATGTCTAGTAAGAACGTAACATGTCAAAGGTCCCATATTGCAAACTGATTTTTATTTATTTATTATAAAACAGGTCATAATGCTGCAGAGACGCCAAGAGTGCAAATGTGGAAGACCCTGAAACACTGACAGGCTTTTTTTTCGGGAGAGAACCTTTCAAGGGAAATTCTGGTGTAAAATAATCCCAGGCTCTTTTTAGTCAAATACACTCACCGAATAAGCTTTCGAGACAATTTTTAGATGTAAGAACTGCTATTAGATGGACGCTAACAGCCAAATGCGGCTAACAGTTATTAGCACGCAAGTTGAACGCATTAAAACGGCTTTTTAAACAACTAATACTGCTCCAAATAACACCAAACCTCTGCAGTAGCATGATACAAGTCCTTACACATCAACCGAAGCACCAACAACGTAGTTCGGGAACACATGGTGTATTAAAAGAGTGTTTTGAAAGACTTACCTACTGGCCTCTGGTACCAGCTCCTCTCATAGTGAACAGACATGTTAAGCCCTCTGTGTCTCTGTGTCCAGATTCTTAACAATAAGCCGCTGGTTTATCAGATCACGGTCATCGTACCGCAATGGCAGCCTATGAAAAGTTTCTGGGTTGTAAGCTTTCATTTTTGTTTCGCAGCTGGGAAAGATACAAACACGAACAATTCTGCCTCTCATCACTTCAAGTTGCAGGCTAGTCGTCTTTACCTGTGCTTGCATTCACATATGCTGTGCGTCTTCCGGCAACACCCGCCGCTGCGTAATGTTTTGGTGCTGCAGGCAAAGCTGTGTGGGACTTTTCTAAACCTTTTCACGTCTATTATTAACTTATATTTTACCAAACTGCCTCAGGCCACGACGTTTTGTTGGAATAACTCATCAATGGGCTCCTTTCCTTTGGATTGCATTTGGTAATCGACTTGAATGGACTTTATTATGAGCAGCTGTTACCAGGGGCCAGTAGGTGAGTCTTTCTAAACACTCTTGTAATACACTACGTGTTCACAGACTACGTTGTTGGTGCTTCGGTTAATGTGTATGAACTCTTAGAATGCTACTGCAGAGGTTTGGAGCAGTATTAGTGGTTAAAGAAAGCTGTTTTATTGCATTCAACTCGCCACCTGAGCTCGTCAGTGTTAGCCACAGCAGGCTGTTAGCGTCTCTCCGGAAAATCTAACCCAAACCTGTAAAAATAAGTGCTTAAAATGAGCATAACATGACCCAAACACCAAAGATTGTAATTTTTGAACAAGAAATTACATTGATCAGTACCATCATTGCTGCAGTGCATCGTCAGATTCAGTTCAGCAGTGTGTATTTCCATATCTCTCTTTGCAATTGTTAAGCCTTTTGATAAACCACAGGCAGACAAGGCTCAGCTGGATATTCTATGTAATCATCTTTACCCATATTTTAACCACCCTGCAGGAAAACAGCTTGCACTGATAAACTCCTTCGAAGAAAGATGTATTGAGTCTTTATAGACAGTAAATCAGTCTGTTTCGGTTAATCATAGGGTAAGAGGCTTGCCTTAAAACTCCAAAGACGCGATAAAAGAAGGGCATTTGCTGTAAACAGAACACAGATGATTTTTCAGTGCACTGCACTACTGTGACTTATCACAGAAGACAACTTTATTTTTGTCCCTTTGGAAATGCTGTAAGAGGGCTAAGAGATGGGACTGAGTGATAGAACTCAGGAGATTGTTGAAGGACAAGGCGAAAGAAGAGCAGAGGACGGTGGAACAGAGGGGATATCTGTGCCTATAGACCTCAGCTGAAATTATGATACCCTGATGGAGAGATAAGAGAAAGAGAGAATAAGGGGGGAAGGGGACATTGGAAAATGGAGAGGGTGATGGGAGTGATAGAGAGGCTGAAAATGGATACCACGTTGGCTGTCCCGAGAAGGAGAGGATAGCAGCTCCTGCGGATTCAGCGATGAAGAGATAGTGATTGACGGAAAGGGTTTGAATGCAGGGAGGATAGAGGAAGTATGGATATCTATTCCTGTTGATGCTCTGTCAAAGACCGACTCCACTATTGTGTATAATGATCCCAGCCATGCATGAACTCAGGGCAAAGAAAGGTGGGGACTGTCGAGGGCAAGTGAGATACCTCAGTGTCACCAAGTATTAGTTAAAGAAATGGAAGAGAAACAAATTAAGTGGCCCACAGAGTGAAAACTACTTGTGAATGCAAAAACTGGCTCTAATAAGCAGGCACGCGTTTTTGGGATAAACATAAACAAGGCGACTGAGGGAATGACACATACAAGGGCTCGCAGCATTTTAATGGCTGAATTATCATGATTTTTTTTTTATGCACGGAGTAATGCGTCCCTTTGGTTCCAGGATTAAGTATGACACACACAGCTGGGACCAGACTGAAGATGTTGCTGGGAGCATGTTCCGCTTGTCTAGCAGGGTTCGTCTGTGTCTGGCCCTCAGCCAACCCTTACAGCCCCCACATGCTGAGCTGCGTGCCGCAATGTCACATCACACAGACATTTCCCCAGAGCTGACACACATGCTCCTAAAGCTATACCCATTCACCTCAGTCCACAGCCCACGCCGTGTCATCCGCTATGTTCACAGCTGCCTCATGAGGCTCCCATAGACAAACATAATTCTGTAAAATACCCAAGCAACGTGGTGTTATGCACAACAGGGACATCCTGGACTGGGTTAAGCTAGCGCTGGGCGATATGGCCAAAATATCCCGATATCCTGATGAAGGTCATAGGTCAACAATATATAGCACAATATAGCATGTTGTCTGATAATAAAATGAATAAATAGTCTGTATGAAATAACCACAATGTAAAGCCTTTATACTTCTGTGTGAATTAAATAAACGTACAGGGATCAGAACGTAAAGTGTCGTCCAAATGGTGTTAATATTTCCATAGTTTTCCAACAATGCAACAAAAGGATATAGAAAAATATCTACTGTGTATATATATTTCCATATTCTTTTAATCGTGAGTCATTTTGCCAATATACAGCGCGCAAAAATTGTCATTGTACATTTTAAATAGTCAAAAACTCAAGAAACTTGTATACAAAAGAACTTCATTGTTAGACCGACGTTTTTCAGCTTATGGCCTATGGAGGGAGCACAGGTTGAGGACAACACATAACGGGGGCTGCTCTTTCGAAACAACAATGGCAGGAGTTTGTTCTTTACTTAAAGAAGAGAATCGCACTAAGGCTTTTCTCAGATGATTAGATGTTTTCTCTCTTCTCTGGTCTTTGATAAAGCCTGGAAATCCAGACCCACTTCTAGAAAGACATGCAGTCGGGCAATTAGCGACAGACCTTTCGACCTAAAGGCACAGCACCAACGCATGTATTTCAAAATACCGCTGCACGCAATTGGATAACATTACGACCAACTACGACCAATCAGAGCAATGAACTTACTTAATCACGACTTTCACGGCGCAGCACTGTCGTCATACAGTTACGCCCGCCCATAACCGATAGTACGATTTGATTGGTGATTCAGGACTTTCTGACATAGTTAATGAGCTCCAACGGTTCGTGCCCAGAGTCGGTGGAGGTCTGGATTTCCAGGGTCAATTTGAAAGACAAATTCATCCAATCAACTGCCAGGTATGTTTGAAAGTGCCTGCCCGTTCCAATGACACCCTCTCATGGGCGTCATTGTACGATTGTTCTGTACAAAAAAAACATCTGACGAGTCAGGTTAGCATCACTACACAGTGCGTCAAAAAGTGACGTCAACGGGTCGTGACAAGGTGTTATGTGACGAGAAGGGAATGAAAACAGGTTTCAGCGTTTCAGAATCTGTGGTTTGCAGAAACGTACAATGCCAACATTTTAATCTGGCAACTTAGATGATATATATCATCATATCACCCAGCACTAGGTTGAGCTGAGCTGGACCAGTCGAATTCTGCTGAGCTGCTTGGATCAGCAGCCACTTGTAGCTGGCATGTCTGGCTCCCTCTGGGCCTTTTCATAGACTCAGCCAAGGCGAAACAATGGTCCAAAGCCGGAAGAAATCACACCACAGGCCTTGTGCCAGACAGACCAAAAGAAAAGCAGAGAAAGAAAGAGAGAACGAGAGAAACGTGGGATGATAAGCGAGCATCGGTATATCTCTGCCTGACTCCTTTTATAGAGGCTACATTAGAGACATATTAAAGGACATGATTAAAGGGGCATGTGGTAGCTGCTCCACCTTGAGGGCTGTTGTAAAGGCTTTGTGGTGCTCTGTCAAAAGCCACTGTCATGAGCCTGGAGGAAAGAGAAACAAGAAAACAGGTGGCTTGGGACAGGCTCATGGACAGAGCTTAATGGATGTTTGTATTCCTGAACGCAGAAGTGACCATATGTCATCGACATGACCGAGCACTTATTGGATAATTTCTCTAGCGCGGTGTCATCCCAGGCTTCTTTGAAAAGCGGCTAAGCTCTTTGATCTCTGCTTAATGTGGGGGAACCTGGGAGTCAGAGTGTCTTTCTGATTTCTCTCTTTATTTATCTCGCCTTCAGCAGAAACACCGTGGCACTCACTCAAACAAACAATAGCAACCCTTCAATGTGGGTGGGTGTTTCATGGGTTTCTGTTTGAATATCTGTATGTGTTTACATATAGGCGTACTGACATTCATATCGTTATTTCAATGGGCTGATATGGAAAGCATCACTATTGTGTTTTCTTATTTTTTTTTCTTTAGCCGCCAGAAATGTTCTCACTATGTGCCAGACAAAAAAAGATCTTGTAGAGTGAATCTGAGGAGCTGTAGCTCACTTCAACCATCTAAGTTTGTTTTTTGCTTCGATCATAAACCATTGCACCAGGAGCGGCAGACTGTTGTTTATGCATTTGTTTCTTCAGTTTTTCTCATCATTAATAAAGATGTGGAGGTCCCATTGTGAAAAAGACATTGTGTATTACCCACACTCAGTGTCCTTATTGCTCACTGTACAGCTCACACTGTTTGTCACAATCCAGTGGTAAAAAGAAGCATTTACTTATCAAAGGCAGAGATATTTTAATTCTAAACTGACATTTTAAAGACTCTTTACAGTCCGATATAGACCATTGTTATCGGTTGATCTGAGACAAAATGCATGTACTGTTATTCATTCAAATTAACTCAATTTATTAAATGTATTATTTCTTAAATGAAGCTAAACCGCTGTGCTACCATGGAAGAATGTCACCATTAAGTCTGCAAAAAAATAATTCAACCATCAATGAAGACTTTTTCAATCACTGATGTTTTTTTACTACCGTTTGTACTCCCCAGATAACATAACATTTTACGATCTACCTAAATGAATTAAGCAATAAAACATGATTTGTGTTTGCACCCTACTTTCAAAAATGGAAAAGGAAAATCCAAAGTGAGTCAAAATAAAAGCAAAAAGTAATTATCAAGGGTTCGGGTGGAAATGAATGGAGGAAATCGAAATCGAGGTAGGGGTGGGAAAATACAAGTCATAATTGTATTGGGCCATTAAAATATTTTTCTCTCTTTCTCTGTGTATATAATTGGAGGAGGCCCAGATGAATGTAAAGTCGGTTTGACATGAGATAGCTGTTGACATGCCATTTTGCATTTTGAAACAATCCCTAACTCTGGCACATTTACTGTCAAGTGGCGCACAGTGCGAGGCTTCAATATCTGATTGTGAGTTTAAATCAACACCTTTGTCAAGCTTCATGCTGCACTGTAGTAGTCTGACATCACCAGACTCATCACAAATGCGCATTAGTCTGGGCTCTGTCAGTTCATTTTCCAAGGGGCATTATCAACGGTGCGGAGCAAGATGCCTCCCCACGCAATTTGATAGACCTACAACCAATCGGAGCCATGCAATGGCAGAGTTTGGTCAGTGGCAAACAATGGTGGACAGGTCACAAACCGCTAAACAGTACACTAAAATGCATTTCTGTGAGGAATAGGTAAAACAGTAACACAATATTAAATAATATTTGATCAGCGCTGCCTAGTTTCACAGTTCGATGTGTGTTTCGTGTGCATTGACGCTGACAGTCCAGACCACATGAGATTAACAGTTGTGATCAGTAGGTGCGATGTCAAGCCGCTTAAAATCTGTCTGTATTGGGAGAGGGGCCAGACATATCTGCCAGAACAACTTGACAGATTGGTCTGGTTTCCAGGCTTGCACTGTACAACTAATCTGCTTAAAACTGAGGGAAAGTAATTGTGAATTAACCTCTCGGAGTGTCTGAATATTGAAATTATCTGCACCTGTGCTTTAAGCCTTTAGGCAAATCGGCATCATGGGAAGTCTTGGTGCTTTGGCCACTACTGCAGCAGTCTCTATTCATACAATAACCTCAATTTCTTCTAACACTGAAGTAAAAGTCTGTGTTTGCCCCCTCGCCAGAGTGAAATCCTGTGTTTGTATTTTCCTGTAGTTAAATATACCTCACTCTCACTTAACCAGCCATGTTGATTAAGCCTCTAATTGTAGCGGTGGAAAGAAGGCGCAGAAGGAGTGTGTATGTGCGTGTGTGTGTGTGTGTGTGAATATTGTGCATAATATCAGTCAGTCATTGCAGAGGATTACAGTGTCTTCAGAGAACATTTGTGTTTTACATTACTTCATTAGTCTCCCTTTGATAACCTTTCATTTCATATTATTAGTTTTCATTTAATCCCAGCCCCTGTCTGAGCCGCTGTTTGCAATGTACGGCATGACAGCAAAAGCCTGTAGAGAGACAGCTCCTCTACAAGTGTAGGGCTGTGTAATTAAGCAATAAGCCACAAGAGGCCGAGCTTTACAGTGTTTTTTGAACAGCTGCTGTGAGATGTTAGCTATACTAGAAATCAGTGTAGCACTTAATTGTTTCACTGCCTTAAGAAAATGAGGTTCGATAAATAATGTATTTAAATCAATAATTAACATGAAAATGTATTAAATTTGTATGATTTAAAGCTATTTTGATGATATTCGTGCAAATGCGTAATTTTTTCCGTAATTACCTCTCAATGTATTCTTCATTGTTAGTGGCGTAGTCCGCCATCCTTGTGCAGGTTCCATATTAGCTCCCCGCACACGAGGGATCCCCAGGAAACACTGCAGCATGTAATCTCATTAATCAACCTCACTGTTTACTCTTCACTTTGCTACAGCAGTATCAGAGCTTTAAGTTACTGCTAATGGAAACATCCTACTGATGGTAGTTCACTCAAATGGCATCATTCAAATGGAAATCATTTAATTGTGAAGCAGTCACAGGAAACGCAATATACTGTATTCGTCACTGAGGTTGGTGTTGACTTTAAATTGTTACTCAAAACTGTATCTACAAAAAAGGACGACGTGAGTTTGTTTGGCTGCATTATAAACAGTTACACTACCGATGTATGTATGTCCTGACCGATCATTCCTGGGCTGCTGTGATGGCACAGAGATGCTGAGAGCACACACGCAGAAGACCTGGAAAAACAGAAGACCTGGAAACGCAGAAGACCTGGAAACGCAGAAGACCTGGAAACGCAGAACACCTGGAAACGCAGAACACCTGGAAACGCAGAAGACCTGGAAACGCAGAAGACCTGGAAACGCAGAAGACCTGGAAACGCAGAAGGCCTGGAAACGCAGAAGACCTGGAAACGCAGAAGACCTTGAAAAGCAGAAGACCTGGACAAGCAGAAGACCTGGAAAAGCTGAAGACCTGGAAACGCAGAAGACCTGGAAAAGCTGAAGACCTGGAAATGTAGAAGACCTGTAAACGCAAAAGACCTGGAAAACTAGAAGACCTGGAAAACTAGAAGACCTGGAAATACAGAAGACCTTGAAAAGCAGAAGACCTGGAAACGCTGAAGACCTGGAAAAGCTGAAGACCTGGAAATGTAGAAGACCTGTAAACGCAAAAGACCTGGAAATACAGAAGACCTTGAAAAGCAGAAGACCTGGAAACGCTGAAGACCTGGAAAACTAGAAGATCTGGAAACGCAGAAGACCTGGAAAAGCTGAAGACCTGGAAACGCAGAAGACCTGGAAACGCAGAAGACCTGGATAAGCAGAAGATCTGGAAACGCAGAAGATCTGGAAACGCAGAAGACCTGGAAACGCAGAAGACCTGGAAACGCAGAAGACCTGGAAACGCAGAAGACCTGGAAACGCAGAAGATCTGGAAACGCAGAAGATCTGGAAACGCAGAAGACCTGGAAACGCAGAAGACCTGGAAACGCAGAAGACCTGGATAAGCAGAAGATCTGGAAACACAGAAGATCTGGAAACGCAGAAGACCTGGATAAGCAGAAGATCTGGAAACGCAGAAGATCTGGAAACGCAGAAGACCTGGAAACGCAGAAGACCTGGAAAAGCTGAAGACCTGGAAAAGGAGAAGACCTGGAAAAGCAGAAGACCTGGAAAAGCTGAAGACCTGGAAAAGGAGAAGACCTGGAAAAGCTGAAGACCTGGAAAAACACAAGACCTAGAAAAGCACAAGTTCTGGAAACGCAGAAGACCTGGAAACGCAGAACACCTGGAAACGCAGAAGACCTGGAAACGCAGAAGGCCTGGAAACGCAGAAGACCTGGAAACGCAGAAGACCTTGAAAAGCAGAAGACCTGGACAAGCAGAAGACCTGGAAAAGCTGAAGACCTGGAAACGCAGAAGACCTGGAAAAGCTGAAGACCTGGAAATGTAGAAGACCTGTAAACGCAAAAGACCTGGAAAACTAGAAGACCTGGAAAACTAGAAGACCTGGAAATACAGAAGACCTTGAAAAGCAGAAGACCTGGAAACGCTGAAGACCTGGAAAAGCTGAAGACCTGGAAATGTAGAAGACCTGTAAACGCAAAAGACCTGGAAATACAGAAGACCTTGAAAAGCAGAAGACCTGGAAACGCTGAAGACCTGGAAAACTAGAAGATCTGGAAACGCAGAAGACCTGGAAAAGCTGAAGACCTGGAAACGCAGAAGACCTGGAAACGCAGAAGACCTGGATAAGCAGAAGATCTGGAAACGCAGAAGATCTGGAAACGCAGAAGACCTGGAAACGCAGAAGACCTGGAAACGCAGAAGACCTGGAAACGCAGAAGACCTGGAAACGCAGAAGATCTGGAAACGCAGAAGATCTGGAAACGCAGAAGACCTGGAAACGCAGAAGACCTGGAAACGCAGAAGACCTGGATAAGCAGAAGATCTGGAAACACAGAAGATCTGGAAACGCAGAAGACCTGGATAAGCAGAAGATCTGGAAACGCAGAAGATCTGGAAACGCAGAAGACCTGGAAACGCAGAAGACCTGGAAAAGCTGAAGACCTGGAAAAGGAGAAGACCTGGAAAAGCAGAAGACCTGGAAAAGCTGAAGACCTGGAAAAGGAGAAGACCTGGAAAAGCTGAAGACCTGGAAAAACACAAGACCTAGAAAAGCACAAGTTCTGGAAATGCAGAAGACCTAGAAAAGCAGAAGACATGGAAACGCAGAAGACCTGGAAATGCTGACCAATAAGAGCAGACTGGGCTCTTTGCAGGAGTGGGTCTTAAAGAGACAGGCGCTAATACTTAGCATTTCAGACAGAAGGTGAATACAGGCATACATATATAGACAATATGAAAAAAATGTTTTTTTTGCATATTAAAGCATTTAAACATGTTCTATTAGAAAGCCAGAAATACAAGAATGAAGCTGAAAATGATTCAAACTTGAGAATTATCTATTTAATAAATTTAACCTAACTTAGCCATGAAATATAATTATCATAATAATAATAATAATAATATATAATCAGAAGTGAGGACAAATTTAAGTTTGTCTCCTAAGTTTAACTCCAAAACACAGTCTATTTTTAAATCCAAAGAACAAAACAGACCTGGCTGTGAATGGACTAATGCCTGGTAGCTAGTTATAAGTTGAATCACACTGCTACTCCCACGCATGAACTTAAAACCGCATCATTGCTGCTCATATATGCCATTTAATCAGCTTCACCTCCACCCCGGCATCTACCCAAAGGCTCTAATTCAAGGGGGTTGAATATTTGTTATTGTGACTCCCCATTTCCTCTCTGTGCTTAATTGTACAGCAAGAAGTGATGAGGTCAGAGAGTGAACACCTACCATTAGCTGTTCATAACAATGAATATATATTTTAATAAATCTATTCAAGATGGCTGACCGAGGTTTCGGGACATCACTTATGTTGTTTGAAAGCTGCAATTTCCGAGATACCCAATAAAGCCACCCAGTAATGTAGTAATGGCCCGAGCCTGTCATCCTTTGTTCATAGTCCGGCGTAATTGAAATAGCAGGCTTTTAAATTCCCCATCAGTTATCGCAGAAAACGTTTGTCTCCCGCCTGGCTCATAATGAGCTGCATCACAGACAATATGCAGAAATTCACAAAGGACCTGTGTGACATTAAGTCAAAGTTCTGCAGCAGAAATAGATTATTTGATTGTCATGGAAAGCACTGGTGTTCAGATGAAGTATTTAATTGCATTATTTTGCCTCTCTTTTCTACCTTTTAAATTATAGCCCCTTCAAATGTTTCCAGAGGAGAAAAATGAGTGCTTGCTGCTCTCCCTTAAAACAATAACAGTCTGGTGTGTCCCTCCTCTCAGTTAATGCCTCCACTGGAAAGCATTTAGTGTCACTTGTGTGTAAATGGATTAGGTTTTATAAATACTGAAAGTGGACATGAGGGTTCACTAAGAAATTCAAGTACAACACGCATTTTGAATCGCTGTCCATCTAGTTCACGGTTTGTCAAAAGACAATAATGATGTGGATATCAGTATTTATGATGAAGTGTTCAGATAGCACTGTCGCCTCACAACAAGATGGTTCCTGGTTCGAATCTCGGCTGGGGCCCTTCTGTGTGGAGTTTGCATGTTCTCCCTGTGTCTGCGTGGGTTTTCTCTGGGTTCTCCGGTTTCCTCCCACAGTCCAAAGACGTGCATGTGTTCGGTTAATTGATGACTCTAAATCACCCGTAGGTGTGAATGGTTGTCTGTCTCTGTTCGTCTCTATGTGTCCTGCGATAGACTGGCGTCCTGTCCAGGGTGGACCCTGCCTCACACCCAATGTCTTCAAGTGGTTGAAGATGAATGAATGAATGATCGCCCATATGAACTTTGTAAGACCGGAAGAGCTGCAATGATTCATGAATAATCGATTAGTTGTCAACTATTACATTTAAAGCTAAACTGTTTTGATAATTGATTAACAAGTTCTCTAATTTCAGCTTCTTAAATATGAATACTTTCTGGTTTCTTTCCTCCGCTGTGACGGTACACTACATTTCTGTGAGTTGTGGAAAAAAAATAAAACATTTGAGGAAGTCATTTGGGCTCAAAGAAACACTGATCGACATCTTTTGACATTTTCAGATACTTTATAGACCAAAGAACTAATCCATTAATCTAAAAAATAATCAAGAGATTAGATCATTTTCTGCAGCTCTAGAGTCCAGGCTTTGCGTTCCTTACTCCTTGAGTTTTGGTGAGGATGGCAGAGCATGAGCATCTCAGTGGTAAATGGACTTGTACTTCTGTAGCGCCTGTCTAATCCTCTGACTACTCAAAGTGATTTTACACCACTTGTCACATTCACTCATTCAAGCAGACATTCACACTGATGGCAGAGGCTACCTGCCCATCATCTAATCTAATCATTTAGACCGCATTCAAAATTTTGGGTTTCAGTGTCTTGCCCAGGACGCTTTGACATGAAGACTGGAGGAGCCGGGGCTCAACCGTCAATCAACCATCGACGGATTGATACAGTTGGATAGTTTCTTTTCCGGCTGGTACTGTGCAATGCTGCAAAATGTGTCTGCCAATGTAACCGGCCATGTGAATGTGCGTTTGAACGTTTATCCCTCAGGATGAGCAGGTGACACCTTGCGTTGCAGTCTCTGCCACCAGTGTACGCATGAATGTTGTGCGATTGGGTGAATGCTGACTTGTGTGGTCGCTAAGACTGGAGAACGCTATCTAAAAATGCCGTCTGGTCCATTTAACCTTCCAGTTGACACATCTTTTCCATTTTTGTACTATTGTCTTAATAAAACATAATGGATATAAAATAATCTGTTTATTAGTAGAACAATACTAAGTTTGGCAGCTCTTCCGAAGGTACAGCATCATCATAAGTACAAAAAAAACTACATTATGTAAAATGTATAAAGTTCAAGTCAAATGCATTAACAAAGTTTCAATAAATAATAACAGTGAAACGCAATTAAAGTGATATATAAATAAGAAAAATAATTAACAAGAAAGCGACCTGAAACAGTATAATGTCGATATGTAGCAGCATAGCATTGCAATGCTTAAAGTATGAATTATGGTTAAAATTGTACAGTACAATAAAAATAGAGCAAAATCCCTGAGATGTATTTAGTTTGAATAGCATTCTCTCCTCCCCCTCTTCCTCCTCCTCCTCCTCCTGGCAAATGCTAGATCTGTTTACTGCTGATAATCATATCGTATTCAAATTTCACTCATCATCCTGTCCCTTCAAATCCTCGTCTCTTTTATCTTTTATTGATCATCCCTTTGATATTATGAAATCTAATCCGCGCAATCAACCATCTTGTCTGCAGGGCTGAAGATCCGCGAGGTGATGATCAACGTGTCCCGTCAGCAGGTGGAGGACTTTCATGGCCCGGAGGATTACTGGTGTCTGTGTGTCGCCTGGAGTCACCTGGGAACCTCCAAGAGCCGCAAGGCAACTGTCCGCATCGCATGTAAGCAACATGTCCCTTTGATACCGGACTGACCTTATTGTCCCTGAAAAGGTTATTCCTCAAACTGGTGCCATGATTCTGTAGAAGCCATCATTTTTTTCATGCATGTGTGTGTAAGAGAAGAAGAAGAAGGTCACATGTGAAACAAATGTCCTTCATGCTTGCTGTTGTAGTTGTTTTTAATGCAGGTTGTTTATTCTCTTTCCCAGACCTGAGGAAGAACTTTGAGCAGGACCCCCAAGGCACCGAGGTGCCTCTGAATGGCATGATTGTGTTGCACTGTCGTCCCCCAGAGGGAGTGCCTGTGGCTGAGGTGAGGGTTTCTTGCACATCAAACAAGAAACATTCTCTCCTGTGTTGCCTGGAGAGGAGCAGTCATCTGTCTGGTTTACTGGCAGTGTAACTCTGTATTCATGACACAATGTTTTGTTGCTCTCCAGCCACAGACACATCTGCACTTTTCTCTCCAGTTTGGTGTAAGGCAGAACTGCAGTTGATGAGCCGCAGATGTCATTAGTTTAGCTTCCTTCTGTCCAAGGAAGGGAGGATTTTCTAGAATCTCTCCGTGTGCATCGCCATGTTCTCTGTTTACCGTGCTCTCTGGTAAAAGGATGTACAGCTATGACTTATTTAGATGTATTCATTTCACTCCCACTCCGCTCTCTCGTGCGTTTCCTTGTGTGTGTTTCCTCGTGTGTGTCTGAAAGAGAGAGCCTGTCCGTTGCCATTTTAATTTTTACTATGAATATAAAATGAGGCTCTCGTGGACGGTCCTGTTGAGTGGTGGGTATTGTGCTGCGCTCTGATGTTGTGCGCCTTCATGTGCAGGCACAGCAGGCAGATATGTCAATATCAAAGCCTGTGTGCCAAAGCAACTGAAGCGTTGCATTTACTTAAAGGCGCAGTCTGTGATCCATACGGAAACAAAGCGACATTCCCACCAGCAAGTTTCAAAAGGACAGGACTGGAACCCTGCTATGACTCCCAAAATGATTGACGGGTCTTTGCATTCACGGACTAATTAGTTATGCATTTTTTATGACGCTAATAGTTAAAGTTTTGTTCACATCAATGACGTCCATATGTTCTGTTGTGTTTTGTCATATAGGCAGTTGAGAGGCACTTCTATGAGTCAAACTTGATTACATTAAGCAGTCAGAATGAATGCGGCAGTGACCTTTCGTCACAAGAGACAGTGGTTAAAGAGTCGACTTTCCGCTTTAAAACATCCGTAAACATACTGCCCTGCCATCCATTCGAAATTCACACATGGAAATTACACTGAAAAGTACACTTTTATTTTGAAATTATATTTGTGGTGTGGTGGTTAGCACTGTCGCCTCACAGCGAGAGGGTTCCTGGTTCGGATCCGTGTGGAGTTTGCATGTTCTCCCTGTGTCTTCATGGGTTTTCTCCAGGTTCTCCAGTTTCCTCCGGCAATCCAAAGACATGCACGTGTTCGGTTCATGCCCTATGTCAGCTGGGATCGGCTCCAGCCCCCCGGCGACCCCAACAGGGACAAGCGGTTGAAGAATATGAATGAATGTTGTTGTTTATCGTCTACACATGCATAAAACCCTGCAGTTGTTGTGTAACCCTCAATACTGACTAATATCACATTATCTTTATGCATTACCACATTCTCTCTTTCAAGTATTCAACAGATACGGTGTCCCCCTGTTTATAAAATAAATTGTTGGCATAAGTCAGTTTTTAATGGCTGAACACAAACAGTTGGAAAGACTTTTAAACCAACGCTCAACTGTGGGTGTCTCAGAGCTTTCCCAGGCAGTTGCACTGCAGTGTTTAGCCTGAAGAGAGCATAAAGTCTTTTTATTTGCACCTGACAGTCTAAATTCAGGTGGAAGTAGTCCAAGTCTAAATGCCTGAGGGCAGACACATATCAGATATACTTTGAAATACCCTTTTCACAGATTTGTTTCATTTTTAGGAAGCTCCAAAGGCGTTATAATAATCTGTCCTTCTTCGAGGCCACTTTTATTGTATAAATCAGGATTATTGTTATCAAGGCGATCTAGCAGGGAGGGAGATATCTATGTACCCATAATCCATTTAAATTGTTTCAATTTAAACCTGCTGTTGATAGTCTGGCGGGCTTTGTGCGTCTTGGCAAACTCTCACCCAATCATCTTCAGAGATTTCTACATCTAAGTCGCTGGGCCAAGCCAATCTATTTTTGTTTGAGGAAGTTTGTGCAAAAGTGAAACGTGGCCACGACCTTGACGGTAATCTGGTATGGCCTTTCCCAGTTTGGACAGGGGAAGTCTGAAGGGGGCTGTTTAAATGTCACATTTTGTTTCTTACCTTGAAGCAGTTTCTTGCTGTGAGGAGGTGCTACGTCACAAGGTAGCTTGGCACACATGTCTAGGCTGAAAAGACACTTTAATGGAAAGTTTTATTTTGAAAAAGGTTCAACAAAGTAACTGCAGTCCTATCACTTCAGTCCAAATGAGCGTGCGTGCGTGCGTGCGTGCGTGCGTGCGTGCGTGCGTGCGTGCGTGCGTGCGTGCGTGCGTGCGTGCGTGCGTGCGTGTGTGCGTGCGTTTTTCACTTGCTTCCAGACTGAAGCCAAAAAACCCTTTTAAACAAGAAGTGAAGAAGCATGAAGAAACCCGCAGTACAAAGGAGGGATGGGCATGAGTACTCGATTTGGATGTCAGTATTTGTTAAAGGTATAAAGCAGTGCAAAAAGAAAATCTGGTGACCCACTTTTTAAAAATATGACAAACCGTCACAATGAGCCTCATCTGCAAATTGTCAAAACAGCAAATTTGTGCATAGATGAACATTCTGCACATGTCTCACTGCCGTTCCCTTATATTATATTGGATAGGTAAAACAGCCATTTGTAGAAGATATATCCTTGTAATAATATAAGCTTGATGAATCCTTACTTCTTTTTATGCATGCGTTATTGATAACTTTGCCTAAATACATGTTAAACACTTTATAAATGAGACCAAGTAATGCATGTATGCAGAGTTAACATGCTCTCCTTTGTATCGCCTCTCATCAGTAAAAACATAAATGTGACATAATAGCCTGTGCATTCTCCTTTCTTTTAATCTCTTATCGAACTGTAACATTAATTTGGCCACAGCCCATAAGGAACAGTTTAATTTAAGTAGTGAAATATAACACAGTGTATGGAAATGTACCTGTGACATCACACATCCCTCAATCTAACTTCACAGGCAGGATTGCAACCGGCAAAAACAAAGATATCAATAAAAAATTTAACAAATATAACTTGTGATTTTGTTTTTACCTTGGAAAACTAAATAAACAAGAGCTACAATTTAGCATCTTAAATTCAAGATGAAAGAAAGCCCATATATTCTTCTCCAGCTGGCTGCATTGTTGCTTCTGCATTTCGGATTTAATAAAACGATCACACAGACAAAATGTAGATCGGGGCTTTAAGACTCTGCAAAGATGACAATGGACTTCCTCCACAGCACAAAAAATACAGAAATGCACATAAAACTGCAGTGCGTGTGCGTGTGTGCGTGTGTGCGTGTGTGCGTGTGTGCGTGTGTGTGTGTGTGTGTGTGTGTGTGCATGCGCGTGTGTGTGTGATGAATGATTCAGCTCTCACAAATGGAGCATCGGTGTACCACAAGTCTCCCCCATGCATTGTGGTCATCAAATAGGCAACTCCTCATGCATTCTTTAATGTGACTCCGGCTAACAGAGAGAATGGTAATCGTAAATAATGCAGAGACAAATCCAGCTCCCTTTACTATGACTAGCACTGGGAAGAAAATACCCACATCAAGAGTCGAGCGTGTTGCTGCACTTTTCTCTTTTTGTGACTTTAGGCATTGCTGAGAGGTTAAAGCCCCTTTTTTTTGTAACCAGTACTGTGAAATTTGGCTCAGAGAAGAAGCTCTAGCTCAGTTTGAGTTTAAGGAATTGAGGTCATGGTGCAGTGTGATCTGTTGAACCCTGTGTTATTCCGAGCCATATTTATTTTGGTCGTGACATTTATTCGACTGTTTCATATCCCTGCAATTTGCAACGGATCCTGCTGCAAATGAGAAGCTTCCAACAGTTTCAGTAATTGCTGAGTTAACCTGATGCAAATGAAATGAGTTCCAACTTTGCATGCTGTTTTTAAGACATAAACGCTGTAAATCCCCTTATGTCGCCGCTCTCTCCGTGCTCTCAGAAGCAACTCTAGCAGTGAGAGAGAGAGAGAGAGAGAGAGCGAGAGAGAGGGAAGAAGTTTATCCGCATCTCGCTGTAACTAAGCCACCCGGGAGTTTACTGGGCTGCTGTGTAGGATGTTAATGAAAATCAGAGAATGCCATATTATCTGTCCCAGCAGTGATAGAGGCAATAATCTGTGCACTCTGTAAGTCTGACCACAGAGAATATATCACAGTAAAACAGCTTAACTCTGCCTCGGTTTATTGGTGACAGGAGTCGAGATGGTCAAATCTTTTCACTTGGCTCCACTTTTTATAGACAGGGAGCAGTTTGGAATACAGATCACATGCGCTGTGATGTTAAAGTTATTACAGTATTGGCTTTGTTTAGGGCATGATGATCACATAATCCCTCTCCTTAAAGCCGGAAGTAAAATTAGAGTTCCCTTTTGCTCAGAAGTCAGTGTTTGTTTTGACTGAGGATGCAACGATATAAAGGCCCAACATCAGCTTGTCAGCAGATAAGATGATATTCACTGCAGCGACTGGTGTTTACCTGATGCGTTGGATCAATTTTGCGACGGCTAAATGTTGTGTTGAAAGGTTAAAAAGGCTTTTTCATGTGAAAGAACTAAAGAAGGTCACATTTCAGATCGTTTGTCTGATTGAATCTGTGCACATTAAAATAGTGTAATGAAGGGTTAGATGACTTTAAAACTCTTATTTTTTAATATTTGTTCCTGGTTCGAATCCCGGCTGGGGCCCTTCAGTGTGGAGTTTGCATGTTCTCCCCGTGTCTGCGTGGGTTTTCTCCGGGTTCTCCGGTTTCCTCCCACAGTCCAAAGACGTGCAGGTGTTCAGTTCATTGATGACTCTAAATCACCCGTAGGTGTGAATGGTTGTCCGTCTCTGTTCGTCTCTATGTGTCCTGTGATAGACTGGCGTCCTGTCCAGGGTGTGCCCCGCCTCTCACCCGATGTCAGCTGGGATCAGCTCCAGTCCTCCGCCACCCCGACAGGGACAAGCTGAAGATAAATGAATGAATGAATGTTTCCCTGCCACAAAAGGGGGAATAAATAAAAACAAAATGAACAAAACAAAAAATATCCATCCAATATATATCGCTCTGGCTCTAATGTTTGTGCATATAATGCAATTTTTGGACCCAGGAATACTCAATAGCATAATGAGAGCATTCAAATGTTGGATGTTGTACAGGGACAGATGTTAAATCACTAACTGATAACCAACACTGACAAAAGGGGATACACATCTGGTATCAGCATTAGTAGGATATACGCAGAAGCGTGTCTCCTAGCAACGTTTATGATAAACGCCCGCCCACATGCCTAAAGCTTTGACACAGTTTCCACAAATATGTAAAAACAAAACGTTTTTATTGTCTATTGTCAAATGTAAAAAATGCACGATCGCTATAGTTTGGTTTAGATCTTTACAGAAAACGTTTTATTTTAAAGTTCAGTTTGAGTCTGTGCTAAAATCTAAACCCCCAGAGGATAAAGCTCATGGCCATCATAATGAGTGTGTAATTAATGTAGCTCTAAGAGAACAATTAGGGTGCCATTAGGGAACATAACTGTGACAGAAAATTAAACTCTTTTTTTATTATTTAAAGATTTTATAGCCTCACAGAGTGACACTACTGTACACATACCAGGCTCAGTTCAACATGTATGTAGGTATCAACTGAAGCTCTAATTCATGAAATACTTTTATCCATTCTGACTGTCGGAGAAAACTGGAATGCATGTATTACACAACCTTCTTAAAATGACATTAACACGGGCACCCCGGTCGCTCTCTACCGGTTAACAAAAGCGAAACTTCAATGTCCGAGTGCAAGTGAATACAGCATGAGATGCAAATGCAAATTAATGCATCTAATGATAATCTGTTATTTTATGCATTTTAAGTGTCTGATGATTTGAAAATAGGACAGGTTATTTATTTCTGATGCCATCTTTTAGTATTTCTATGCAATACTTTACCCTCCTTTACTGTGTGCCACATTAATGTTTTTTTTAGTGAATGATCTTTATTTGTTTTGGGTTTGTTTAGAAAATATTAATATATGTGATTGTTTTCACATAAATCAACACACAGCCTGTATGTATATTTCTTTCACCCTCTTGCCCCACCTCCGAATGCTCTAGAGCAGGGGTCTGCAACCTTCACTATCAAAGGAGCCATTTTGCCCCTTAAACCGGATAAAATTTGTCTGGAGCCGCAAAACATATTTGATGTCACAGCTTATAAAGGTTTATATAAAGTTACTGTTGACAATTTATTGGTATTATTACCTGACCTAAAAAATGTTGTTTGTTAACTTCTCACCACATATCAAGCACACAGGTAAGCAAAGCAAATGAATATGTCCATGCAACACTATTTTCCTACAAAGTTTTTTGGGGGATTTATCCGCGGCTAGCATAGCAGTGCAGGTCACAAACTCAAGATTAGCCCCCTGCAGGGAAAGGCGCTGGGCTGTAGACCTAGGATGTGACGCATATTTTAGTTACACGTAATATTTTTGGAAAAATCACATTGAACTCTAAGATAACAGTTTGTTCCCTTGTCCACTGTCTAAAAAAGACGTCATTTACACGTTGTTTATATCATTTTTTTGCAAAGCTACAGGGAGCCGCTTAAAAGGGGCTGAAGAGCCGCATACGGCCCAAGAGCCGCGGGTTGCAGACCCCTGATCTAGATCTTCCCAGCTCTGGACGAATGAAGTGATTGTGGCTGCCTCTGTAAGGGGGAAAAGTTTAGTGGTACAGATCCAAAAAAACAAAACGATCTCCAGTAACTTTAGGAAAAAAACTGTTTTACAATCATTAGCCCCGCATTAACCGCCCAAGTATTCTTTACCAAGTGTAATTAATCATCAAGCCTCTCATCCAAAGTCATTTGAAGTACTTAAAATGTAATTATTCAGCGATGAACATAACATTTCCAGAGACGGTGCAGAGATAAACCAAGGACACAACAAGGGTTTTGCCACCCCCGCCTTTAGAATATGCTGCTGTCAAATTTGGAGAGCTCATTTGTTTAATGTGATTTCATGAAAGTCATTGTTGCATTGAGAAAAGGCCATACATGACTGAGGGAACGCTGGGAGAGGGTGGAGGAGGGTGGAGTGTGGAGGGGGGTGGGGAGCGCTTGTTAATGAAACTCAACCTTAATTGAATCAGATGGGACAAAACCTACTGCAATGCTTTGTAATCGTCTTGATGTCACTTTCACTTCCCATTTAAATGATTGTAAATGTAGGTCATTACATTTGCTTTCAGAATAATTGAGTGTTTAGGTCTGATGCAGGGAGGCTTTGAAATGACTTGAAGTGGTCATACTTTTTTTGGGGGGGTGTCAAATTTAGGAGGATACCTCTCTTGCACACAAGCACAGATCGCTCCGGGCCTATTTTCTGTCTCAGCTCAACCTCTTCAAACAGCTCCAAGTTATCAGAAAAAAATGATGCATGGTTAATGGACCCCCTGCTGACCATTTGATGCTGCTTTCAACATATCACGAGTTTATTTCAGGGCTGGAAACGATCTGTTTCTAAACAAGACAAAAGTTAAGAGTGAAAACTTTCAAGAGGGCGAATCAGTTTTCAGTTTAAATCAGCAGCTGTTTAATGGTCAACACAGTGACCTTGACACCACCTAACCCCTCCACCAGCAGACTGCTGTAAGGCCTGGTCGGCTGGGTTAAGGTGTGGTTAGTTCAACACTGGTTGCTGCTATCTAAGTGGAACAAATTTGCCAATTAAGCAAATCCGTTTCCTGTCCTCCCCAGGCACTGGCTTATCAGGCTCATTTGAGTCTGTCCTGTCCCTGCCTTCTCATCAGCATGTGCATCTCTCTATCGCTTTACCCCGAGGGGGAAACTCCAGGACCGACACAGAATGCAAATCGCACTCTGGGTTTATACGCTTCCTACAGTGAACAGTGGAAGAGAGTAAAGGAGGGGCAGAGCGAGAGAGATGGATCAAAACAGCAACATGAGACAGGAAAACTAACCACAGTACAATATGATTATTTTAATTCACTTTAGCGTTAGTATTCCCTGAGATAAGGGCCCTGGAAAATGAAAACTCTGCATCAAAAACACTTCATATGTACTCTGCTCAGAGACACGAGAGGGGCAATTATGTGGTCAGTTACACTGAAGTAGAAAACAACTGAGATTGTTACACCTTTCTACTTCTGTTTACTTTGACTTCACTTTTACAGATCTATTTATAGTTCCACAATTAGTGGTGGGATGTAACTAAAGGCATGAATACAATTGCCATACTCACAGTAAGTCAAGTGTTGAGGTGTTGTACTTTACTTGAGTATTACCAATGTATGCTACTTTGTGCTTTGACTCAACAGTGCTGGTAGAGGTGTTCAGGTCTTTCCGTTAAGTCCCTCTAGTAACTAAGGGCGCACTCACACTGTCCTTCCGCACCGCGCCCCAGGCCCGTTTGTACTCACACTGCCTGGGCCTACGTCTTACATCACGCCGTAACACGTCACACACATTGATGACGTCATCTCAATGCGTCGCTTTGTTTACAAATCTTTCCATAGACCTCGGAGTTTTTGTGCGTCTTGTCGACTGTTTTTAAATATTTTCATCGACCAAATCTGCAGTAAACACTCCACCTCCACATCACACCAACGTGAACCTTACACCGCCATTGTCGTTGTTGTTGTTAAATGTCCGCGCATGGTCCCTCCTTCTTTTTTCTATGTCCGAACAGGCGCACATAAATTACGTCAGAACCGTCGTAGGCCTCGTGCTCGTGCTCGTGCTCGTACACGTGCGCGTGCTCGTGCTCGTACATGTGCAAACGGGCTTTACAAAAGCCCACCTCTCTCAGACGGGCCGTGGACGGCCAGCTGTCCGCAGTTATGCGCGGAGCGGGTACACTAACACTGGTCAAACGCACTAGGCTTTAGCTGAAAAGCCGGTTTTGGCCCGGTGCGGATGGACAGTGTGAGTGCGCCCTAAAGCGGTTAAATAAATGTAAAAAGTACAATATTAATACAAAGTGACGTAAAAAAAAATAGGATATACTTATGTTTAGTACAAATATCTCAAAATTGTACTTGAGTAGAATGTACTTTCAGTTATATTCCACTATTGTCCATCAATATATAAACCATATTAACTTTTACGGCCGCAACATTAGTGATGCATGACATTAATTCATAACTAATTAATTCATAACTAGTAATATGACTCTGAAACCTGCCATTCAAAATTTGGTACATTTACTGTTGGTACTACTGATATTTAAGTCAGATTATGAATGCAGGACTTGTTTTTCTACCTTGCAGTATTTTTTCTTGTACTTAGTTTTTTACTCTACTTTCTTCTTTCACCTCTGTTCCCGATGACAAAGCTGGTAATGTCCGTATTGGATTTCCACTTCTTTAAACAGGTGTTCACACTATTCTCCTGTTCCAAAATAGTGTTTTCCATAAACTTGCAGTGTCTAAAATGTGATACTGCAGTCTAAAAGAACATATTATTCTACTGGGGTGGTGGCAACCTACGCCCTTTATCCTCCTATGACTACAACACAGGCGATATTGAGAACAGAGACACAAGGAGTGTCAAAGACACGTAGCATCTTAAACACTTCGACAGTATTGCAGAAAGGACGAGTGAATGATCCTTGGTGAAGGGCAGATCGATACTGCCGTAATCAATACCTCAACACTCAAAACTCCAAACACAGCTCACTTGTTACTGATACCGACTAAAAAGGATTGATTAGGAATGTGTTGTCTTTTTAAGTGTGGTTTTGCAAAGTTCTGCCAGACATTAAATGCACTTAAACAGTGCATGTTTGTGCAACTGAACAGACTCGGGTGACACAAGAGTCCCAGAAGTACACACTACAGCTGTCTCTTTTTGTCAACATTACAGTTCGCTATTGATTTAGGTAGATCTGTACAATGGCCTATTTTTATTATATTTTGTCACAGTGATCTAAAGTGGCAATACATAACTCTTTTTCTGAACCCACGTTGTCAACAGTAGTGCATGACATCTTTTATACTTCATTCTTACCTTTCACAATAAAAGCCCTAGACATACTGTTTAAAAGTACACAGCATCACTGCTTACAAGAGAGCATTTCGCTAAAGACAAGTCCACAAAAAAAAGGCTTACGTTAGCTATCACCAGGTAGCGTGAATGGCAGGCGGTGAAACAACCGGAGTAACTGGAACTCTATATGCTACCTGGCAAATGAAGAAACAGCCCCATGGACAGAGGACGAGGGAGGGGGATTTTACAACAACAACAAAAAAGAGTTTCAAATTGGGATACAGAGTTGTTTTTTTGCGTTGGACATTAGCCAGGGTGCTAGCGTTGGCCATGTTGCTAATGATGAACAAGTAGCTAATGGATGCAGTGCACTGTGCACTCCTGACTTGCTCAATCTTCTTGTTCATATGAAAATCAACGGAAAGAAAATATGTTAACTCTTTCTCTGTTGCGTTGTGTATAAACAAATGCAGTGTGAAATCGTCCTTGCGTAAAAGTTTTTTTTTAAATTATTTTGGCATTCATTCATCTTCAACCGATTGTCCCTGTCGGGGTTGCAGGGAGCTGGAGCCGATCCCGCCTCACGCCCAGCTGACATTGGGCGTGAGGCGGGGTACACCCTGGACAGGACGCCAGTCTATCACAGGGCACATAGAGACGAACAGAGACAGACAACCATTCACACCTACGGGCAATTTAGAGTCATCAATTAACCAAACACGTACACGTCTTTGGACTGTGGGAGGAAACCGGAGAACCTGGAGAAAACCCACGCAGACACAGGGAGAACATGCAAAAGCTGTGAGGCGACAGTGCTAACCACTACACCACCGTGTCGCCCTTATTATATGTAATTTTATAGTGCAGTAAAAGTAAAGTCTGGAAGGGTCCATGTAAATCGGTGTGAATTATCAGATACCCATTATGATGGTGCATGATTCACCTTTTTATTCATAGACATTAGACCGCCTTTTAAAGATGATTCTCCGCCATTAGCATGCACACATACAGGTCTACGAGTAACACAAAATTAATGCACACCAATGACATCGCACTGTCATTGCAAATGAGGGGAAAAAAACACTCCCCATTGCTTTAATACCTGATTAATGATGCAAAATAGGCAGTAGCTGCACATTTATCCAGCTCATTACTTTACTTGCTACATTGTGATGGAAATTAGATTTGTCATTGAAAGAAATGTTTATAATGTAATACAGTGAAGTACAAATTTCTTGCTGTAGGCAACGCATTTAGTTTTATTTAGTGTTTCCTGGGGTGACATATTATCCACTAAATGTTGAAATATATTGAATTTACACAGTATAATGGTTAAATCTTGGTACCTGTCAAGTTTAATTTGGGCGCCGCTTTATAAAATATGCGCCCAATCTGAATACATGTCGGGAGAGAACAAAGGGTTTGGGGTTAATCTTCAATTCATTGAGTTCTCAGCGGCGACACGGTGGTGTGGTGGTCAGCACTGTCGCCTCACAGCGAGATGGTTCCCGTTTCGAATCCCGGCTGGGGCCCTTCTGTGTGGAGTTTGCGTGTTCTCCCCGTGTCTGCGTGGGTTTTCTCCGGGTTCTCCGGTTTCCTCCCACAGTCAAACATGAAGGTGTTCGGTTCATTGATGACTCTAAAATCACCCATAGGTGTGAATGGTTGTCTGTCTCTATGCGTCTCTATGTGTCCTGTGATAGACTGGCGTCCTGTCCAGGGTGTACCCCGCCTCACGCCCTATGTCTACTGGGATCGGCTCCAGCCCCCCGCGACCCCGACAGGGACAAGCGGTTGAAGATGATTGAATGAATTCTCCGCATTATATTTCTTCATCAGTGTTGTTTATGGCCACCTGCAAAAATATTGTTTCAGTGGATGATTTTTTCTCCCCTGAAACGAACAGAAGTGTATTTTCAAGTAATCTTCAAGTCGTTGAACAGAGTGTGCTGAAAAGATATAGCAATTTGTGCTTCAATTGATTCGCAGTGCTTGTACTGTGCTTGCAAAACTGACCTTAAAACACTGAACTTGTATAATTAAGTTTTTATCTAGTAGTTGGTCACCAGTAGCTTCATCCCCTTTTAATTAAATTGACCTTTTCACACATCATAACAACCCGTTCAGTTATTGTAATTCTAAAATAGTCTGCATTTTATTTAGAGTGAAGATGAGCAATAAAGCAATATAAGACTGCAGCTGCAGTATGTAATTTGTTGCTTGTATAACACGGACAGAAAACCTGTCAAAATGTCAGCTGGCAGTCCATTATTAGCCTGTATTACAGCTTCTAAAGGCCTCATCTGTCCCAATGGCAGTCGATTCACAGTCTCGCATTCTCTTTGTCTGCTTCTTCCCCTGCCATATAAAAACCCTGCCGCTGTACCAGATCCCGCATTAACCCCTGCGTTTTCATAATTTCCGATCCCATGACCTCCCACACACACACCTGCGCACCTGTTCCACTGCTACATCAGCCCAGTAGCACAAACACAGTGCTACACAGTGGTCTCAATTCATTCCCCACCATATCATCTAGTGTGCTTCTGCTTTGGTGTTGGCAGCCATTTCCTGTGCCTGCCTGAGTTTTGCCTTTTACGCTATGACTCGTTAGCATGATCCCCTATTGCGGACATTATCGCGATCCGGACCCATGACCGGATAAATGAATAAGAATTAATAATATTTTTCAGAGGGTTTTTTTGTTTGTTTGTTTGCATTAATTCCATTCAGGCCTAGATTCAAACTACTGGCAGGGTTGACACATGCCCATTTCTCTCTGTAGGAAAGGAAGAAAAAAGAGAAATAAATAAATAGAAAATTGGTCTGCTCAAAGCTCTGCTTGTATTTTTTCCAAAAAAAAAAACTTTTCATTCATTAAATTTGATCTTGTTTCCTTTTACTTGATATTTCGGGCTTAAATTCCGTTAGCGATTTGTTTTCCATACAATTTTAATGTATCTATATGTTAGAACGTATTTATGTTACTACTAATGTTGTTGAATCAGTCGATAGACGTAGGGGTAGGCTGTAGGACGAGATTTAGACATTATGAGGTTCAGACATTTGCTGGGAGGAAATTGTAGTAACTTGACCACTTTGCATTTGAATTGAATACCCCTGCCTTATCAGATAAACTGGCTTCATCTCCCCTGCCTGCCTGGTTTTATCTTTTGCCTGTCGACCTCAAGTAAACTTTTAATTTTACTCGCGTGCACACAGAATTGTGCTTTTGGGGTCAAAACCGTTTTTAAAGAGCCTTTACATCGTCTCTCCGTGACGTCAGAGATGCCTTTCAGGGAGAATCTTTTCAAACACTGCAGACAATACACAGACGGTGTTTAATGTGACCCTGATAAAAACAACAGAGCTCACCTCTGTCATCCTTTTGTGAAAGAGGCTGAGGTATTTGCGAAGAAGGGGATAAAGCACAAACCTCCTACTTGTCAAGGTTAATTTCCCTGCTTTCAGATACTAGACAGGGCCACAGTCAGTTAGGGAAGGCGAACTCCGCACAATCAGAGGAAGAACAAATGTGTATCAGACTTTTATCTATGTTTGTTAAAGAATGCAACCTAGACAGATAGATAGATAGACAGATAGATAGATAGATAGATAGATAGATAGATAGATAGATAGATGGATAGATGGATAGATAGATATATGGATAGATAGATTGATAGATAGATGGATAGATGGATAGATGGATAGATAGATAGATAGATATATGGATAGATAGATAGGTAGGTAGATAGATAGGTAGGTAGGTAGGTAGATAGATGCCTAAATTAGCCTCTTAAAAGCATAAAAGCTAAATAATTTGATAAACCTCTATGATAAGGTTGAATTTTAAATGCCTGAAAAATACATTTTGCACTATTTTGCCACCATGCAGGGTTGAAACAGTCTGCTTCCATAATTGAGTAGATTAATGGCCGCAGCTACAGAAGATGTAATAAAGCATGAACGGCCACACGTGCTGATTACGCATTGATGGTGTGAAATAGTGAAAGGAAAACAATATAAAGCACACCACTGATAGAATGACCAATGCAGCCCACCATTGTGGCTGCTTTGTTTGTCTTGAAGGCTGTGGAGCCAAATGATGAAAAGAGTTAAATTAAAGGCACAGGATGAAAGACTTCTTGGCCCATCAAAAGGAGAAAAAAACGCTTCTGACAACACGACTCCTGATTTATTGATTCCCCAGCTCAATTTTTCCATCCAGGGTGCTTCGAAAGAGCAAAGCAATCTCTGAGTTTGTTGGCTGTTGTTATATTCCCCTGGAAAATGGACACTCACACACACAAATACACACAAACACAAACACACTGGAGTACAAACCCCGTGCACAAACACATCGAGCTCCCAGTGGGGCGGAGTTTTTAATCCTCAAATACACTGCCATAAATCAAACCCCACTCCCTCATGCCCCAGCTCGTCTCTCTCAATGAAAAGCTCAAGCCATTGGCACATTACTGGCAATTTACAGGGCCAGCCATGCGATGAGAGGAGCATCAACAGAGCATCCTTGATGTTTTTAATTCCTTATTACTTTAACTCACTACACGGATACTGAATTTTTAAGATGTGACCTACAATCACTCCCTCTGAGTAAATGTCATTCATGTTATGGGGCTGTTAAGTGTGACGTAAAACCCTTTCAAAATACAATACCCGGGTCAAAACTCACCATCAAGCAACACAGAAAACAACGAAACCTGTGAGTAGTTACAATCACTTCTTTCTTCAGTGAGACACCTTTTTATGTATAGGAAGCAATGAAGTTGTTGTTTTTTGCTCTGCGGCATTGTGGAAACACAAGGCTCGGACCGGCTTAGGCACGGAAATTGTATTTTGAAAGGGCTTTACATCACGACTTAACAGCCGGATACCTTTACCACACACCCCTAATCTTGCAATCAGAATTAATTTAATAGGTGTAGTTATATAACTGACCACAAAAAACCCATAGTTGAATCAAATATATTGAAAAAGGCCTGTGTTTTCTGTGGCACTCTCTTTGGAAACACCCTGAGTGTATTTAGTGTTAAAGAATAACATTGTACGCTGTCCTCAGAGTACGTATTTTATGACTAGTCGAAATACCTATAGCCTACAAATAAATACAATCCCAATGGAGTGTAGATATAAATGATTAAAACAGTTGGGGTAACATTTGTAACAGTTTCTGCATGTTAGCGAAAATTAGTTTAATGATTAACAGTTTGAAAGTATTGGCTGCGATATGAATGAACAGTTGAAATATCTACGACAAAGTTAGCATTTGAAATAGTTAGGCCCCAGCTATAGTTATGCTTCCTATTAGCTAACTGCTTAAAGTGAAGGATAAGCAGTTGAAATAGTTAGCTAAAAATAATGAACTAGCAGTTAATACAGTTAGATAAAAGAAATTATTAGCATTAGCTTAAACTGTTGAGAGCGTTGGCTAAAGTTAGCCAAAGTTGATGAATAGCGTTAGCTTAAACAGTTGAGAGCGTTAGTTAAAGGCAGCTAAAGTTGATGAATAGCGTTAGCTTAAACAGTTGAGAGCGTAAGCTAAAGTTAGCTAAAGGAGATGAATAGCGTTAGCTTAAACAGTTGAGATAATGAGCTAAAAGTAATGGATGAACAGTATTTAGTCTAAGATATGAAATACAAAAAACAATGATTTAGATTAAACAGTTGGAATAGTTTGATCAAAAAAAGGTAATGAATAAGTAGATGGAATTGTTAACGCTAGCAACGGTAGAACCATTTAAATAGTTAGCGAACTAAAAGTATAGGCTAATGGATATACTGCTGAAATAGTGAGGTAAAAGTAATGCATACATTTTTGCATGTTGGTAATGAAGAAATATTGAATTACCATTAATGCTATTAATATCCATTTAAAATCCATTCATCAGAACATGTTTTAGTTATAAGCTAAATGTTATTATGAGAGATTCATAAAAAGGGGAGTATAAGGAATCACACAGGGAAAGAAGCTCAAAGCTACATCTAAATACATTCTGCAGTCATTATAACCTACACTAAAACTGTATTTCACAACGGATCCCGCAAAAGTAATATATGATTTATTTTAGCCTTGATCAAATTATTCCATTTGTCACAACTTCAAATGTGTTTTCAGGTGGAATGGCTGAAAAATGAAGAACCTCTCGACTCTGATGGCGCCACTGATACAAGAGGCGACCATAATCTCATCGTCCCTGAAGCCCGCCTCTCTGATTCTGGAAACTATACCTGCGTTGCCAACAACATTGTGGCCAAGAGACGCAGTGCCACAGCCACGGTCATAGTCTACGGTAAGATATCAAATTACAAATCTACTTTTTTTTTTTTCTATTCTGTCCCAGCCGAAAAAGGCGTGACGGTAGAATAGGTTTGCACTGGAGATGATCAAAACAATGTCAAACAGCTTTGTGGTCTGTGTCAAAATATCAATTCACTGCACAAGTAGGGTGTCAGATTGGCACCTGAATCGCCCCAAAGTCATTAATATAAAAAGCCCCGCTCAACCACAGCGTGTGGTCTTTTTTTTCCACACAAGAATCTAATGAGCAGGTAATGGCCAAGTGATCCCTCGTGTGTAAAAACAAGGCGACGCAGGCCCAATATTTACAAGAACTCAATTATTCATGGCGGAAAGGCAGTGACGTGGGCTGTCACAACTCCCCCTCTTTTATCTGCCAGTGCTGAACACCTTGTGTGGAGAGCTTTGTATAGCTGCAGGCCAGCAGACACTGTTTCAAGCTTCTTTTTTTCTCGCCCTGTAGAGAGCTCTGCAGGGACAAAGGGGAATAAGTGAAATTCTAATGTCATACTAGCACCATCTCCTTTCACGCCAGAGCAATGCCTTGTTAATTGGAGTGTTTCGGTGCTCATTTTACTGACCTTTCATCATTCGGTTCTTTCAAGGTGGCTGCTGTAGGAATTCATCTGATTCTTTCTGACACCCCTTTTGTTGATGCCCATCAATCATTCATTTTCTTAATGCTAATGAAGCCTAGACAGGCTTACTACTCCCAATAGCCGCTGACAGATGTACAATGGGGGAATACTAGTATTTCTTCCTGTCCTGTGACAGCAAATGAGCTGATTAGTCAGTCAGCCCGCATTATTTTTGGCAACAAATCAGAGAGAGAAGTAGACAGGAGGGAAGACGCCATTGATCATCTTTAAAAAGACACCTCGTTTTTTTTTTCCTGATAAGACGTTCATTGTCACTTTTGAGAGAACCCCTTTTATGCAGTCACTCCGGTGCCGAAAATATACCGTCAACGACAGAATGTAGGCCAGTTTTCACTCTTGTAGCGTCTTTTCATTCCTTTCCTTTCATCCTCTGGCACATACAGTGAATGGAGGCTGGTCATCGTGGACAGACTGGTCCCCCTGTAATGTACGCTGTGGTCGCGGTGTGCAGAAACGTTCTCGCACTTGTACGAATCCAGCTCCTCTCAACGGAGGAGCCTTCTGTGAGGGCATGTCGGTGCAGAAGAGCACCTGCAACACACTGTGTCCAGGTAAGCACATGGACGCTGTCTTCAAACATTGAATTTCCCCTTGAAGGATTGATAAAGGAATTCTTCTTCTTCTTCTTCTTCATGCCGTTAGTGTTAGTGCATACACTTAAAAGCACGCAGTGGTCTTTGAGTTGTCCTCCCACCTCACAGGTTCGAGGTAATAATTCTTTAAGTCCTGAAAATCTTAGAATTGATTTCAGGGCTGCATGCTATGAAACGCTGAGATTTAGATGCTTGAAAGCATTGCATTCATTGGTTATTTCTTGCATTAAAGGAATTCAAGTGCAGCATTTTAGGGAAGATGCGTATTTGCTTTCTTGTCAAGAGATGGATAAGAAGAATAATGCCAGTCCAATATGTTCCTGTTGAAAACGAAGCTATAGCTGACAGGTGATTAGCTTAGCTTTGCATTAAGACTGGAAGCAGGGGGAAAACTGTTCACCAGCACTAATGCTCACAAATGGTAATGTCTGTACATTCGGTATGTAACTGCAGTATACAGCGGTATATCGTCTGTGTAAATAAGATATATTTTTTGTATTTTTTATATTTTACTTTATTCTATTACTGCATCTCATCGTGCAATCCTGTGTTGTGTAATGACAACTAAGAACAAACTTTTGTTGGTTTACTTTCTACAAAACATATTACGAACAACATTATTTGTAGTTTTATGGAGAGGAATGTGCTGGAACTATTTCTTGACCAACTTAATTATTTTTTTGGGAGGCCTGTCATCACAGTTACTGAGCCTGGGACACAACCCCCCATAAAACAACAAATTGTTGTTTTTACACTTTGGCCTTTGTACAGATTTAACAAACAAGATGTTACATGTTAATCATTTAGCTTTAGAAGTGCTGGTGCTGATTTTGTACCTTTTTGGAAAGAGCCACGGTAGCTGTTCCCCCTGCTTCCACTCTTAACGGCAAGCTAAGTTATCCGTCTGCAGAAACACACTTCATATACTTCATCTAACTCGTGGCAATAAAGAAATTAAGTGTATTTCCCAAAATGTTGAAGTATCCTTTTAAAAAATAAAGCCTGCTGTGTGGCAGCCAACTATAACTAACTAACAATTTTAACAGTGTCCTTGAATGCATCAGTGTGAAGAGGTTTTCTTTTCGCTCACAAATGCATCGCCCCCCAATAATACATTAAATGTGACCAAAAGTAAAGGCAACAAAAGGGTTTCTGTGACTGATGATGGAGTGTTTAAAAAGCCCCTCTGCACGCTGCTTTTAATACCTGTAATTAACAGAGAATAGCATCAGTATTGACTGTAGGAAATAAGTCTAAAAGCTTGAGGGACACTTTGCAGTTCCATCTCACCGTGAAAGCAGTGCGCATCTCATTCTGCTGATAGTGACAGTGGTTTAAATCGAACACAGTGGCCCTTAAAGCAAATGAAGAGAGAAGGTATGGGAAATGGAGAGGGGGTGGAAAAAAAGAATAGCGTAAAAGAACGTAACTGAGAGACACAGAAGAAGCAGAAGCTCAGAGTGGAGCAGTTCCAGTTATCAAAACTTACGTGTAATCTGCTCGGCCCGAGTGTTTTTTTTTGACAAGCCCAAATTTATGATTTCAACCACAGCACCGGTATAAAAGGGAATTGCTCATCAGGTTTAAGAAGAAAAAAAAAAGTAATCAGTGGAAGGCAGTGCACTCCTCCAAACATTATCTCCCCTTTGCCAAGTGCCTCCTTCTAAAGGATTCTTTCTCCCACATCGGAGTTTTAACATAAACAGGGTGCATTTGCGTTAAGATTAGCAGAAAGAAGGGAACCTTTAGAGCAATTGGTGGGGGAGAGGAGGCTTGATGGAGTACGGCGTAAGCAGTGCCATACTCAAGTGCTTCGAGTCGGCAAAGCAGCACAACACTTTGGCACCCTGAGGAGGAAAATGGGTTGTTTTTTTCAGTTAGAGCAGCTGTTACCTTCAAAGTGTTTCTGAAAAAGTCCCAAAAAACTAGTAAATAAATTAACTGATGCACATTGTTTGGATCTTTTCTAAGTAAAGTGAGCTTCTCTGTCAGGGCCTCTACCCAACGCAGAGTTTTGTCAGTCAAATCAGACTTAGCTGTTCAATACAAATATTTGACTTTGACGTTTCGTGGTGAAAGACTGGTTATTGGTAATTTTTTCTGTCATTTTCTTATTTTTTATGCCTGTAGGAGTGTTTGTTCGCACACTGAAGGGATGACAGTGTACTTCCACCATGCATCATGCACCTCAAATATGTGTTTGTAGCCTCCTTGTATCCTTAACCACTTGTATTTGCATGTGATTCCCTTAGTGGACGGCAGCTGGGGAGAGTGGAGCGAGTGGTCAGTGTGTAGTTCAGACTGTGACCGGCAGCGCAGCCGCGAGTGTACCGCTCCAGAGCCCAGACACGGAGGACGGCTGTGTGACGGGGTGGCGTTGGCTTCAGACAACTGCACCGGCGGCCTCTGCACACAGAGTGGGTAACATCACCATCCCTCTCCGCTGCTTCACAATGAGAAAAAAATATAGTTTAGGATCATTACTGCCAGTCCCATTGTGTTCAGGGACTGTGTCATTATGGATTTACTGTTTATAATTTTTTGGCAGTGTGGGCTTGATCATGATCGTCATTATAATCACGGCCATTACCAGCACCCTCATTCATCTTCTTCATTATTCATCCACTCTACTCCACACACACATAACACGCAGTGTGCACAGGCATGGATGCATACGTAGTAATTACATCAACTGAGACTCGTAGCTTTCAAAAAGGTGAAAGAGAAACTCTCATTGTGATCTTTCTCTGTCTTTGCAGATCGAAAGTTGCTACACGATGCTAAGCCACAGGGTGAGTTTCTCCTCAGCTTCAATAACTTACAGTATGTTACTTTAAAGATAGCACTGCCCGCAAACAATCGCCTGGAAGAATACCTGTGCAATAATTTAGTTCAAAGGTGCCCTCGTTCGATTGCATTGCAGCCTGGTTCCCAGAGGCCAGGCTGCAGCGCTCACGCTCAATACTGGACCGATTTTTTTTTTTAAAAGTTGTTGCCATTAGTCCCTTACACAGAAATACATGAGGAAATAGGGTCCCCCAGGTAAAGACAAAAATACTAAAATTCCTCTTTCAGACGCCTCTGTCTTTATTGAGGACCCCGACACACCACTGGGAGTAAGTGAGAGAAATGTGTCCGACAGGTGGATCAGCCTAGCAAATCAGTAATTGTATCCAAACAGAGCGTGTTGCCATGAAAAAGGGAACAATATTTATATTCTGATGTCTGGAAAGCAGCCACGGTATAAGAGGGATAAATCACTCTGACAGGTGTGCTTATGAAAAGGAACACACTCTGCATGACTCATTGTGAATTCTCCCGCTATTAAAACAGAGTTATTTCAGATGCAGATGTTCTGACAAACAGGTAGCATGCAAGACGTATGAAGAGTGAGTTGAAAATGTAAGTGCATATATATGTTAGCAGTTATTAGAAGAAATGCATTTAGGGTAAAATCATTCAAATTCAGAGCTGGTTGTGATTTTTGTGTCATAGAGGACACATTTTGGACTGATGACTTTGATGGTTAGTGAGTGTTTTCTCCACCCTCTGCATTCATTTTCACTCCATTTACAATAACATGCTGTATGTTGGATCACATTACTTGTTTAAAAATGTACTCCTGTATTGTTGAAATGAACATTGTGGTGGTTAAACTGCATTGTGTCACCCGCTTCATATGTCAGCCCTCAGTAGCGTGCTTGTCTCTTAACGGTTAATGATCAGTTACAGAGGGTCGGCTGTCGATCAGAATAAAAAAGTCCATGTTAACATTTCTCTAGTGCAGGGGTCTGCAACCAAAGGCTCTTGGGCCGTGGCTCCCTGTAGCTTTGCCAAAAAATGATATAAACAACGTGTAAATAACGTCTTTTTTGGACAGTGGACAAGGGAACACCTGTTATCTTAGAGTTCAAGGTGATTTTTCCAAAAATATTACCTGTAACTAAAATATGCATCACATGCTAGGTCTACTGCCCAGTGCCTTTCCCTGCAGGGGGCTAATCTTGAGTTAGTGACCCGCTCTGGTATGCTAGCCGCGGATAAACCCCCCAAAAAACTTTGTAGGAAAATAGTGTTGCGTGGACATATTCATTTGCTTTGCTTACCTGTGTGCTTGATATGTGGTGAGAAATTAACAAACAACATTTTTTAGGACAGGTAATAATACCAATAAATTGTCAACAGTAACTTTATATAAACTTTTATGAGCTGTGACATCAAATATGTTTTGCGGCTCCAGACAAATTTTTTTCTGGTAGAAGAGGGGGAAAAATGGCTCTTTAGATAGTAAAGGTTGCAGACCCCGTCTAGTGTGAAGCCGAAAGTCGATGTTGGGGGACTGGATAACTTTCTAACATTCTGAACGCCACAAACGTAAGTTACGTAACAAACTCACTCATTTGAACCCAAACCATGATCTTTTCCTCAACTCATTTAGGTTGTTTTGTTGACTAAACCTAACCAAGTAACATTAGTGTTGTTTGAATTCACGACGGGACTCCTAGAGCGGTATAAAGGTGACGCCATCGGGTCCTGACCAACATAACGACTGTTACCACGTGAATAGACGTAAACACCCTTCTGAACTAGTATCAGATGTAGATGGCTCCTTCTAAGCTGTATCTTTGAGGCTGATAACCACTGATAATGGCCATTCGATATGGGTGATTGTGTGGGCAGCATTATGTTAATAACAATTATGGGGGATGATCAATTCTATCAACTGAATCAAATTACCTCAGTGTTACTCCTGTGCCAGCATACTGTAAATTCCCCCTAATAGAATTATTTTTGAATACATCAGGTGTAGTATTTCAAGCCAAATGGCCGGTGCTTTGTGTTTGTGTATCCATTGCTTTGTGCATTATTGCCGTCTAGGGCAATGGGCCATTTATGTGTTGATTACTGCTGCAGTTAAAGCCACAGGCACACGTTCTCCTTACTTGTCCTTTAACACAGTTGTGTATTTGTGTTTGTCAGAAATGGGGGGAAAAGAATGCAACCGGGCTGCCAAAACTTCCCAAGCCCCCAATTAACCTGCTACTGTAGCCGTTAATGCCGCTTTGCATATTTTGTCAATTTCTCCTCATTTGAGCTTCAGGCTACTTAGAGGATTTCTCTGCTTGTCCTGTTTCAGCACAGATCTCATTATCTTTCAAGAACAAGCTAGCAGCCCCTTTCTTTCCCACTCACTCCTTTCCTTTGTGGACTTGGACGCTGCAGTACTGGTGGGAGCAGATAGAGCATAATCATTGCCGATGAGCTAATTTAATGAATTGGTTTTGTCACATTATCCCAGTGGAACGCAGAATGCCTCCAACACCAGAGCCAAGCAGCGTTTGAAATGACAGTCAGGTGCTGGGTTGATTATAATCGTCTTCCTTCCGAGGTTCCTCATTAGTGGCTTTAACACTCCGCGGCGGAGCAATGAAGCTGTGCATGAGGAGGCAGGGCACACGAGGAATAGAAAACAAAAAAGGCGCTAAAGTAGTTTGAAACTAAGGTAGACTTGCCTCCTCCAAAACACTTTTATATATTTAACTCGGCTGATGTTCCTGAGCAGATTCACAGTTTATTCTGGGTGAAAATGTCTCCCAGCTTCCTCATTAATAACCACAGTGGACTCAGAAAGCAAAAAGTCGCTGAGAAATCTCTCTTCTCTTACTCACTCTTACTTTCCAAGGTGTGGAGAACAGCAGTGACGTGGCCCTGTACTCAGGCCTTGCTGCAGGGGTGGTGACGGTGGTGCTGCTGATCGTCGCTGTAACTCTTTACCGAAGGAGCCAGAGTGAGTACGGCGTTGATGTCATCGACTCCTCCGCCCTCACCGGGGGCTTCCAGTCCTTCAGTTTCAAGACCTCTCGTCAAGGTGAGCCGGTGCGCCTTAACCCCAAAAATTGTTCCGCGAAGTGCTGCATCCAACTGCGAGCACAGGCTTCCCACCAAACACTGCATCCGAACTGGAAAGTAACAGAAGATAATGGAGCAGATGTTACTAGTAGTTGAAATGACAGAGGGTAGTCAGAGAAGATGGGTATAGAATCATGAAAAGCTGCGTTGGATAAAATGCTTCCTGTAATCATTTCCCTCTGATGTATCTGACATATCCCAGCGATAACTGTGATATACAGTAGATCTGTGATAGTGCACTGTGTATATTCAGGATACTACAGCAATATGTCTGGATAATCTGCTCGAGTCTGGTGCCACATTGGATGATTTAATTAATTCAATAAGATATGCATGCTGTTAGAATCGTGCATAATTAGACTCAGCGCACCCCATAAATTAGAGACTAGAGCTGACACATGAATAAAAACGCTGTATGGCTCGCTCGCACGTTCACACCTTTCACACCTATCATTCCGGCTAGTGTACGATAGCTACAGCTATTTAATGAACCTATCGTTAAGGACCCCATTCTAAGATGATGACTTTGGTTTTAGCTCAGTTTATTTTATTTTTATTGAATTTCATTTAAACCTGCACTTGATTAATTTAAAAAAAAAGTTTCTATATTACTTATACCGTATTTTCCGCACTATAAGTTGCACCTAAAAACCTTCAAATGTCTCAAAAGCCGACAGTGCGCCTTATAATCCGGTGCTCCTTATATATGGACCAATATTGAGCCACAACAGGTCTCGCAACTACGGTGAGCAGCCGCCGACTCTATTTTCCCCCGTAGAAGAAGTAACGCGCGGTGCATGTTGAGATATACGACTGCGCGAAGCGTGCCGTTTCATTTCCATGTGTGTGTTTGTGTAAAGAGCCCAAAATGGCTCCTGTTAAGAGACACGCTTACGACGCAGAGTTTACACTCAAGGCCATTAGTCACGCAGTAGAACACGGGAATAGAGCAGCAGCCAGAGAGTTGAACATGAACCAATCAATGGTGCCGAAGTGGAGGAAGCAACAAGACGACCTCCCCTGACTGTTTTGTTGACATTCCCTTTAGCGCAGCTCCATCTAATGGATGCAGAACGTAACCCCAGCCTCGAGTATAGCGTCTGTTCTATGCGCCTTATAGTGCGGAAAATACGGTATATGTATCTATATATACATATATATATATATATATATATAACAATCTCAACACACACAAAAGGGGGTTTATGTGTTTTTGAAGAGCGTCTTTACCATCTAAAGATACAAAAAGCGTCCTTTGCACTTGACTTTGCAATGAGAGCTTGTTAAAGAGCAGTTTAAGCTCTCCACCACCCAATTTTCAAATAAATATAACCCCAGCTGTGGCACTACACCCACCTTGGGACAAGTGGGTTCATTTAGATTCTCACTGAAGATGACCAAACAGCCATTTGCAATGAAAATACAGCATAATATGTCTTTGCGGAAATAATAATAATAATAAATGTACTTATTTTTGTATGTTAACTGTGGTATCATAGTTTTCTCATTCTCTTTGGCTCAATTTTTAATTGAGAAATGTTGTTTTTAAAACAATAAGTCCAAATGAATTGAACATTTACTTAGTTGTTCACAACAGATTTCAATTTATTTTTTATTCATGCAAATTAGACGTATTTTGGCACTTGTGCAAAAGTTCAATTGTCTACAATTTGCACAGTAATCACTTCTGTGGTCTGATTCTATTGCACCCAAATACTGTATACTGTTATTGCATGTAATATAAACCACAACATGCCAGTAAGCTGTACAATTTTGTATATGTGAGTTCATGTGTATAGATATGAATTATGCATATATCCCCATGTATAGTTATATAACCACATACATTATTAAAATGCTTCAGGGGCTAAAATGACTGGGTTTCATTTTTCAGTTTGTTTACTTGAGCCTTGTGAAGATTCTCTCGGCTGTAGTACGCTAAGTGTCCAATAAAATCAAGCCCAACCTATAAAGCACACATGCATTCATTGCTTTATTGCTAACATCTGTACACCCCCAGCAATAAACGCTCACTGAGAACTTATGGTAACTAGCACATTTTGTGCTCTAACTAATTGTACACTTAACTCTTATGTATTATTACTCAGATCCTCTTTAGTACCACAACTTAAGCAAAATATTAAACACGCCGCGCATCATCATCATCAGGGTAGCGAGTCGGTTTGTGGCATTATCCGCTGTTTTGGTGTCGTTTTACATTAAACATAGCTTCATTTAATTATTCATGATTCAAAAATTAAATATGTAATTTATAAGTGTTGCAAATTAGTGTTTTTTTTCCACCCGGCTCCCAAATGAGCATTTGTAGACCCGTGTTTCCAATCACGGAAACATCAGAGATCAGAAGCGGGGGGGGGTGTTTTGCCCCACAGATTGAGGCATATTTTTACAAGGCTGGCATTATGGGTCACCACAGCAACAGCTCTCAGCAGGGCATAATAAAGTTAATTTTGATAACGCAGCAGGATACAGGAAAAGCTTTAATCTTTGTCCCTGTTCTCCTGAAACTGCATAAAAACCCAACATGCCCTCCCCTCTTTAAACTGTATGTTGCAGCCTGCTTTACAGTGCAAATACGGTACAGTAGCTGCACAGCAATCAGTTCCTTTTACTTATTTCCCTGCAATCACGTCCTTGGTCGCTATGACAACCGCTCACCCAGTTCCCAAAAGAATAAATCTGCAATGAACACTTTTTTATGGTCATTAAGAGAAACCACGCTGTTTACCTTCCTTGACTGATCCACAAGAGAGGTGTAAAATTAGCACCATTCACAAGCAAAATGCTGGTAATGGATGCAAGTGGCTGGTAGTCTTGCTTTACTCACCAGCCCAAAAAAACAAATGGTAATCTATTGAGTGGCTGGTAAAAAATGTAACATTCACTGGCCATTTGGACAAAGTTTCCACCCTGTCCACAGTACGACATACCTAATAATCGCTACCCTCTTATGTGATTCAGTGCATCACTGGCCATAGCTACAGTACTAGTAGCTACTGTAGATGCTGTTTTAACAGCATTTTAAAGTGATCTCTGTTACTTTCATGAGCAGTATGACTGGTAGAGACTTCCAGGCCACCATAGCTCTGTACAGAACAAAAACAAACAAAATGGGAATGCAATCCGTCATACAGTAATTTTTGTCACAAGTGTATATCTTAAATGGGCGGCAGTAGCTCAGTCCATAGGTGACTTGGCTGGGAACCGTAGGGTTGCTGGTTCAAGTCCCTGTGTGGACCATGTATGGAGCGTGTCAGTTCATCTCCTGGGCACTGCCGGGGTGCTGTTGAGCAAGGCACCGAATCCCCAACTGCTCGGGCCGCCGATCACTGGCAACCCCCTCGCTCTAACATCTCTCCTTAATTGCATGTATATAGGTCCTGTCTGTGCATGTGTGTGTATTTCGGGCCTGTGTGTGTGTTACATGATTAATAATAAATGTCCCCCTTGCGGGATTAATAAAGTTATTCTTCTTCACACACACTCACACACACGTATGTATATTGAAATATAAATATTAAGATTATAAACTATCATAGTACTTAAAAGCAATACGTCCGATCATCCCAGCATTTGATTTAAAACCCTATTACATCCATTTAAAGCATATTGCTGAGCCCACCTGTTCTGTGCCAGTTGCCACTTTTAATTGATTCATTGGTTCAGTGCCATCGCTGTTTCCATGGTATTGATGCACAAGTACTCCTAGTTGGATAAAAACTTGTCATGACACGTTTTCAGTTAAATTGTCGTTGATAAAGGCAGTCTAGTTTAAAGTATCCACCCCCGCATACAGTGCATAATTGCTGCTTGAATATATCTAATTGTTGACTGTTTGTTGCGTTTTCTCTGTGTGTGTCTTTCAGCGAACCCCCTGCTTATTAATTCATCACTGCAACCTGATCTGACAGTGTCGCGTACCTACACCAGCCCCATGTGTTTTCAGGACTCTATTGACAAGGAGCTGATGGCCGAGCGCTCACTCCTCGACCCGCTGCCTGATCTCAAGGTCAAAGGTCAGCGAAAAGAAGTGTTTAAAAAGACCCTGTGTGTGGTGCTCAGCTCCTTTTGGAAGGAAAGAATTACAGAGCATTTCCGCTGCTGCAGTCGGAAGGGATAATCCATCTTGCTTTGAACCTGCTTTGAGGCAATCTCTGAGAAAGCTGTCATACAAAGAAAAATGGTCATCACCTTGAAGGGCATCACAAATTGACCATTCGCTAAGCCACGTCCTCCTTAGTTACTGTTGCTATGCCTGTCAAGCTTTCCATTCTTGCACGGAAACATATGCAGTTTCAGTCCTAGTGTCGGTTTTGCTGCCTGAAATATCAACTGTTGCTGGCAGATTTTATCGGTTACAGCTAAATTACTAATTTAGCTTACATAAACTCCATGAGCTGGATTTAAAAACCCTCTCTCCAGATTACCGTTTAATGTCTCCAGCAGCTTTGAGGATGAGGAGAATCAATGTTCTTGGCAAATATAACATACCCACGGATAATGCTAGCCAAATGCCGGTTGGCCTTGGCAGTAATGCTCAGTTACCACTCTAGATAGTAAGCGAGATAGCCAGACCTGCTACATTATACACACTGTTTAATCCCTGAAAGACCCCAGGACCTCCTGCAGGCGGTCGTTGTGTCCAAGATCTAAAATCAAAACCGTTATAACCTAGAGCGAGAGCTTTTTGCAGCATTGGAAAAGTAAGCATTTCACAGCGTACATGTGTAGTGGACCAGGGTGACCCGCCCTGTTCTGCCCCAGGAGGGACAGCAGTCATCCGTTATGATGAAAAACACCTCCATGAAGCACTGTAGTTGGTTGACTGGATTGACTCGCGTCTACAATTAAGTCCAAACCCAGTGCCACCAGTCAAGATCGCTGCCTTTAGAACGGCCAGAATCCACTTTTTGGCGTCTAATCTTTGTCCTTGGATCGTCAACTGTCTCAATTCATGTTTAAGAAAATGGTGCTCCAGAGTGTTTTATGTAGTTATTGTTTTAAACATGTTATTGTTGTGAACATGCACTACACGCAGATCCTTTTCATAAGGCTTCTGTCTTTCTTGTCATCATGTTGTGTGTTACGTGTTATCCAGTGCAACATGGCCTGACAACTCGCAGTGGTTCCAGAGTGTTAGCCCGTAATGGCCGCTGGAGATCATCCCGCATACATGATCATGTAGAAAACAATCTTAAATGAAAACCATAATAGCAAGAGCATTAATTTTTTGAAACAGAAAGCTAAGGCTTCTGTCATTCGCATCATCATGTTGTACATTCGTCGTCACACGTAATGACGTTACGTGACATTCGGTGCAAAATTAGGCTTCTACCAAAACGCCTTTACACAAAAATGAGCGTATCGCAAAAACTAAAAAGGTACATCGTTCAAATAACGTCGAGAGTGTTAAGAAATATTGAGTTCATGTGTCTACATTTAGAAATGTTTTGGATCAATAGGTTTTGTGTGTTTATTTGGTAAAATTTGATGAAATGTCTAAATGTATTTTTTTTATTTATGACTTAATACTTTAATACTTTTATTAATTATTATTGTTTAGTGACCTACATAACCTTTTAGCTTAGGTTTTACAGATTTTAGGGATATGAAGCGTTTGAAGATGACATCACTATAAGCCAAATTACCAATGTAAGCAGTGGCGGACTGAGTTCAAATTGTTAAAGAACCAGTGTGTCCGATTTAGTGGCATCTAGTGGGGAAGTTGCAGATTGCAACCAATTGATAACCCCTTCTCCAACACCTGTCTTTCCAACTGTGTAGTAGAACCTACGGTGGCCTTCAGGTAACGCAAAAGGCCCTCTCCAGAGCCAATGGTTGGTTTGTCTGTTGTGGGCTGCTTTAAACACATGGCAGGCTCCATGGAAGAGGATGCGCTCCTTGTGTAGATACGAACAGATCATGCTAGGCTAACAAAGAAGCAACGGTTCTTAAAACATAATTATAAATATTCTATTCCATTTCTGCCAATAAATCCCCCTAAAACCCTACACATTGAACCTTTAGATGCTGAATACCCATCTTACCACAGCCCCGTGCACTCTGCAGACCATACAGAGTTTGTTTACCTGCAGTAACACAGTCACTGTTGTTTCATTGTATCTCTAGGGGTGGCAGAGAGGGCAGAGTACCATGTCATGTCCCACCCTCAGACATTTCCAAGGGGCCTGGCTCCAGACTATAGAGGAGTTGCAGTTGGGACGACGCTGGGCAGAAGAGGCAAAAACCTCTTTACTCCGCAAGTCTCTTTGACTCTCAGCAGGCCTCTCCACAAAGCAACCGCCGTGTTCGGTCATGCTGGAGGCAGGCTGGTGGTACCTAACACAGGTGAGCCCGTTGCGGGGAAATTTCTTTTTCGATAGCGTTCCTGTGTGTACACTGAATTTCCTTCACCATAAAACTAGACGAGCTGAAATCTATAACTTTCCACACTGGTACATGGAATTTAGTATTGCATTTTTAAGTTGTTTGACCTTGTTAGTGTCTCCAGCGAATATGCGGTTAATGTCTTTGATCCACAGTAATATGAACATGAACGTAATACTCACTGAAGTGAGGAAGTTAGACTGGTGTTTCTAACCGACCGCTGCGTCCTAAGGGTCATCGTTTCTCAGCGTACGGAAAGTTTTCTCACCGCTCTTAATGTATAATTCTTTGTGTTTCACAGGTAATTTAATTCAAAAAGCATGTTCAGCTCAAACATTTGAAAGAACACACCGTACACTATGGAGAAAATGTTAACGAGTGTGCTTAATGTAAACCTGATATGCTCAGTCTACCACATTATCCAGGCAGCTCTTTCCCGTGGCCTACATTCATCATCTTGTCCCTTGAGGGCCTTTATCAACTGCAGTGTAGATTGGCAGTAATTGTTTATCATACAGTAGAATATTGTGTAAGTGTGCGTGTACCTAAGAAACAGTGTGTGTTTCGTGACAAAGAGACTGCTGGCAGCATTGATTCATGAGCCCTCTGGGACATGCTTCCTTCACCTTTTCCTGGTGCCATCACCTCTCTGACTGTCACCTTCAGTAAAGAGACCTGACAGCCGGGCAGGTGTGTGTGTGTGTGTGTGTGTGTCGTGTATGCAGTCTGGCTGTGCGTTGATCCCTTTTTGCACGTCTGCTTCTCTGCAGGTATTAGTCTGTTGGTGCCTCATGGGGGGATCGTAGAAGACACTACCTGGGAAATGTACATGATCATCAACCAGGAGGACAGCAGGTGAGGGACTCTCAGTGAGGCGGCGCAGGCTGCTTCTAAGGCTGCTCTCTTTTAATCTTTCAACCCATCGCACCGCATCGCCCATCCCTCTTCATGCCACATCGTCTCCTCCTCTCTTCGTGAACATGCACTACACGCAGATCCTTTCATACGGACAATACGCAGTCCCGTGTACAGTGCTGTAAACTTACACACATACAGATGCAAACATATTTCGACCCAGCATGGGGTCCTTGCTCATCTTGCAGTCACTACAGGGGAGGACATGATGTGTCATAACTACATGGTAGCTGGAGACAGTTAGCATTACTGCCTAAAGCAGCTGTCTCAGCAGCGATAGATGCACGTTGGTAGCCTGTTCTGTGTTTGTAGACATAGCGGTGACAATATCTCTATCCACCGTGACTTGTTCAAGTGGTAAATATTGTGAACTTTATATAAAGTCAGGACGATAGGGGGTATTGATTTGGGTTTTGGGTTCAGTCGAACGTGATATGCTACAAAGTTTAGATGACTGTTGCCTGCCAGCACAAGTCTATTTCTGCAACTTTGCCGTTGAGATTTTCACAAAGCTATTACTTGAGGTGAAAATGACAGGACAGATAAGAGCCATTTGAAAAGGGGTGTAATACCTTTGACTTCTTCGCTACAGAGCCTCCAAAGGTATCTGACAACCAGGAGTCAGCTTTTGGACATGTTCCTGATTTCTAGCAGACAGTATCAATGTGTCAGCATGCCTGTGTGAAACCCTGCTAGCGAGATATCGCCTTGACAACACGGCTAACCGCCTGCGTCTCAATAAAAATTCTATTTCTACCGAGTGAGAATCAAATGTGACATTTAGTTCCATCTGAAATTCATCTGTGATTTCACCTCACTTCCATCTATGCATTAAGTGCCGGAGGTCGTCTGGGTAAAGATACAGCTCAAAGGTCACTAATAGGTTGTGGCTCTGAGCTTGGTTAATGCACTAGTTATACATTCGCCTGCCTAAAGTCTCCCCGACTCAGCCAAGCTGCTGCCCTTCAGGCTGCTGCTTTGCTCTGATAAGCCTGATGCTGTTTACTTCTCTGACGAAGCTGCAGGAGCCGTGCACCGCTGAGCTGTCAGTCAAAGCCTATCTTCTGACAGCCGCACAGTCCAGGGGAGAAATTGGATCCTTTCTTCCCATTCAAACTCAGCCATCTACATAAGACGCTGCTTTGCTCTGCGAAGAATAGGAATCGATCAGCTCTGGCTCGGTTTCAGGTGTTCGCAAGAGCTTTCACTGGTCCTCGGGGCTTTACGAGGGTTGTTTTGTGTGTGATCTCCTGCAGCTCAGCAGGGGACAGTGGGTAGTCCAAGGACAGCATCATAGTGTGGGACAAAATACGCCTGACGGGATGTGACTCACGGAAGTTTGAGTCAATGAGTTGAGCAGTATCAGACTCATTTTTTAAACATACTGTGCGGGGAGCCACTGATTGCTCTGTAGTGTCAGTCATGCTTGCCTCACACTAGGCTCCCTTTTGAATTTTTGGCTGGTGGGTGTTTTTGATGTCATGTTATTTGTACTGTCCTGAGTTGACCGACTTGTGTTCGCTGCAGGTTGCACTGGCTACTTGGCTAACATTAAATGCTAACAGTAGCTATTGATTGTCCCGGGATGACGACTATTAACATTTGATGAGATGGTAATGAATTAAACAGCTGTCAAAAGCACTGAGGCTGTTCACATCATGCTCTGTGGGTTCTACACCGAGTAACAGGGATACTGTTTAAGAGGATATTTTTTAAATTAATTTTTCATTGCTGTGAGCACCACAAATTAAATTTCAAACAGCTCCATGATGAGCTGCGTTACTAGATACCACAAGAGTGTTCTTGTTTGTTTGTTTGTTTAACTAGTATAGTGCGTCCCGTATTGCCGCTTCCAGCTTTTTCAAGAACATGACACCTGCCATAACATAGTTATGTCCCCTTGCAATGTCAGAGTTTACACGTCATTTGCTAACAGCTAGCTATTTGGGACAAGAGTATTTCCTGGAACAAAGTGTTCATTACGAAAGTTAAGCTTGAAATGTATCACCTCCGGGTCACTTGCTCTTTATCTGTTTTTGAACATACTGTAGCGAGCGATGGCGAGCGAGCTATACACACCGTGCCGTTTGGTGTTGTAGTAGTCAATAGGGGTCCCATCTCAAAATACTACACAGTGTGTAAATACCGCACTATTGACATGAAGTCCCGTAGATCTCAAGAGCTCACACTGAACACTGCACTTCCTTAGGTCCTCGGCGATACACCCGCCAAGTGTGAAGTCGATTGGACGAACAGTTGTCAAGAGAATCGAAAGACAGACAGACAGAAAGAATTTGACTCCTTCTATTGTTGTTTAATTTTAGTGAACTGCCCCTTTAACTAAACATATTAACTCATTTATATCATTCCAACTCTGAAGCACAGTTTTATGGCTGTATTTTAATTTAGCTAGACCCTGATCCCGTATTTCTGTGAGCCCTTAAAAGACAGACTGTATAATGAGGGACAGTTAAAATGTTATTTATAATTGAGGGCTGAGCAATGAATGTTACGCTGGATGCTTCTGCGTGAGAAAGCGAAAGAGGCGTGATTTGTGTTCGGCACATATGAGAGAAGACTAATAACCCCAATCTATTATCTACACTTGAACCAGCATCCTGGAGTGATATTTCTTTGTTCTCATAACAACAACCAGAGACGCTAAATAACCATCTTTAATCTTTGCTCACAGGCAATCTGGCTAATTAGCATCGTCTCAGCAGCAGGTAACCTTGGTTTTTTTCTGAGCCTGGGGGCTGATTTGCAGCGAAGTGTAGCTGCGGGGGCCACGGTGCTGTCAGTAGGTGTGGTTTTATTTTCAGACAGCAGATCATAACCTCTTTTATTTTGTTGATTGGTAACAGTGTAAGTTTTCAGCACACTGCGAAAGAAACTATTAAGTGAAAAGGAAAAGAGCCAAACAACCCCGACAACATACACACACACACACACACACACATACGCACATACACACACACACACACACACACACGCACGCACACACACTCACTCACTCACACTCACTCACTCACTCGAGCACACACTCACACGCACACACACTCACACGCACACACACATACACAAGCACACGCACACACATACACACGCACGCACGCACACACACACATACACGCACGCACTCACTCAGTCACTCGCACACACACTCACACGCACATACACAAGCACACACACACACACAAACACACTCACTCACGCGCACACACACTCACACGCATATACACAGGCACACACAAACATACACACACATACATACACACACAAACACACACACACACACACTCACTTACTCACTCACTCACTCGCACGCAGGAAAGCACACACACACACACTCACTCACTCACTCACTTACTCGCACACACAATCACACTCACTCACTTACAAGCACACAAAAACATACACACACATACATACACACACATACATACACACACACAAACACACACACACTCATACATCTCCCCTCTCTTTCCCACGTCCATCTTATTCATAAAACAATAGTCATTCATCTTCCAGGTAATTATTGTAGGGACGGAAACTAAAACAAACTCCTGCAACAATCAAAGTGCTGTTTCTTAATTTTTCATAAATTCAAAAATAAGAAAACTACCAGGAGCTGTGTCCCATCCAACTGTGTATACTAGTACACAATAGTCATTGTCTGAGCAGAAACAATAAGTTGTTTAGTTGGCTGGGAAAAAATGAATAGTCCACTATTTTGATGAACGACTGGTTGTTTCATTTTTCTGGTAAAAAAATACCAAATATTTGCAGTTTCCAGCTTCTCAATTTTGAGGATTTGCTCCTTTTCTCCATTTCATATCACCACAAACTGATATACAGCAAAATTCTCTATAAAAGCTTTGTTAACAATTTAGTTTTGTCAGATTGGGTTAGGGCAGAGCTATGGAAAATGAAACCATAGCCCATAACATCTTAGCCCTTCTTACCCTCAAGTGTGCACAAACCACAGGTCATGAACTTTCATTTAAAATACAAAAACGTGAAATTATCAGTTATGGTATCAGCTGGAAATCAAATCCATATTGTGCATCCCTAATCAAACTATTTATTGTGAAATAAATTGTAATTACGATGGAATTGGGACACAGCTATTGCCTCGGTCATACACAGTCAGTTGGTTTAGTGTTTGCGTGTCAACATGAGAAGTGCGACCTATAAAAATTCTGCCCTCGACATCTAACTCATTCTCACGCTGTTGCTGTGTCCTGTGTTCGTGTGCATACATGTGTGGGTCCACGCACACTTCACACACTTGTGATGCATCTGTGCCTGCATGTCAGGGTTTGTCCCTGCCGCACTTGTATTAATGGTGTTGAAAAATATCCATGCTGCTCCAGTGACAACAGCACCAATATCGTGTCCTGTAGATGCGAGGTGTCCAGCCGGGCCAGCTGCATGACTGATGGTGGTCCCATTGATTGCTCTCAGTCTTCAGGGCTTCCAGCCAAGATTGGGCCCCTGGCCAAGAGCAGCTTGGCCCAGCTAATCTGTCACCGGGCCGGCCAGAGCAGGCTTCATAAGCCCCATCGACCCACAAAGCTTACACTCTGTGTGCTAAAGCCTGTCCTCCCTAGCCTCACTGTCCATTAGTCTTGGTGCTTTAATCTTCCTCTATCTGTGTGTCTGTGTGTCAGCTAGTCAGGGATTGATTCATTATGAGTGTCCAAGGATTTGAGTTTACTTTGTTCATAAGCAAAGGGTCAGACCCCGCTATCTGAATACTTGTTTAAACAATCATTCATTAGTCGTGATGTTCATGTCTTCACTTTCATACGCTCTTTGAACTCAGTGATTTTCTTTGCTGCATTGAAATGCAGTCTGTGGTATCATGATGTGTGTTGTTTCAGTACATTCCTTTACTGTACCTCTGTGTGTGTACAGTACGGTGTCTGAGGACGGGCCGGAGATCTTTTTGAGCCCCGCGGTCACGTACGGCCCACCAGGGCTTGACCTTTCCTGTCCAATAGCCATGACCATAGCCCATTGTGCGGAGGTGGCTGCTGATAATTGGACCATCCGGCTGAAGAGACACATGCAGGACAACAAGTGGGAGGTGAGTATTTTTCTATTCGACATCAGCTGTTATCGGTTCTGTAACATCAGTGCAGAATGTTAACAAGTGCAAACACGCAACTTTCCGCAGCACCCTGAATATCAAAACTCTCGGATAGAACCGCTGTCACTTAGTTTGACGAAAGTTTTCATCCCGCAGTGTAGTCATGCAAGTACGGGGCTGATTTCAGGGTTGCCAGCTCCGATTCGTCATTCTGTATAAAAAACTTCTGCCTTTCAAGCGCCACCTCATGCTGTCACACATCCAAAAGAAATGTCAGACCAAATGCAAATGACGGCTATTAGTCATCCAAACACTCATGACTTTTCCCAGTTTAATGATAATGGTATTTCAAAGCATAACTCTTTCATGGAATTGTGAATAATGCATCGCAGCTGTTCATAAAATAAAGCACAACAAGCACAATTTACGTTAGAAGGAGGAAAAAAGAAGCGCAATCATGTTTGTACACACTGCACATGGCTCCTGTTTGTCTTTTGTTATTAATTATATGGCGAAACAGGCACCAGGGAATATGCATCATCTCAGTTATTCTTTCAAATAATTATTGTACCAGGACCACTGTGACTGATTTGCATTCACGCGAATTGTAGAAAATACCATTTATCAAATCGATTTAGCTACTTTAGCATTATTATTTCATCTAAATCAAATAACCATTTGGGGAAACAAGTGTCAGGAAATCACTACTCCCCTTCTTCCATGGAAACAATGGTCCTGAATCTGCAAGAGCTGCTCATTAAAAGCCACAACAGAGGTAAGCTCTAGTTAAAATCGTGTCCCTGCGCTAGCTACATTGTACGGAAGGTGCAAACGGCCATGCTTGCGGACATTTTTTTATGTATGCCAAGACACAAGATCCAGATCGAGCTCACGGTGACAGACTTAAGAGGGTAGCAGAAGGACACGTGTGTGAGACACACACATACATACATCCGGTTTTAAAAATAAGGCTATACAAAATACATATATGGAATTAATTGGATTATATTCACAGTAATTAACATTATAGTAACAACAGGCTCACCAATTTAAGGTGGGCTGGCATTTAAGGTGGACAAGCTATTCTCATTACAAGCCGCTCCTCCCAAGTTTTGCTTCAGGTGGTTTCTCCTGGCTTGAATCTTCCACCATTAATGACATTAATGACGTCACCAATATGGAAATTAAGCTCTGGCGTTATTTGCGCCTATTCGCTCTAATAGCTCAGGATCCACAACAGTTGAAGGGTCGTCTGGTTTGACCACGCAGATGCGAGTGGCAGCTGGTTTGACAGTATATGAAGGCATGGCACTCCTGATCTAAGATTAATAAGTAACTAAATAATTAATATGTGATTTCAAGATAACGGCGTTAAGAAAATATGGCCGTTCTCGTCTTCCATATTTCAGCTATGTCAAAAGTGAAACTTTTTCAAAACTGCTAAAAGGTTTATGTGCTTAGTCCAGTGTGAGGGCCGAGCCAGGAGAAAGTGACAAGTGTGCTTTTTTTAAATATTCAACACCTCCTTGCTCTAAATACTCCATAGTGCTACCTTTGCTGCTGTGGTATTTCTTTTCACACATCAAGCTCTTACAGTAAAATAGCACCTCTGAAAAGTCTTTCAACTGTGTCCTGTTGAGCTACTTCACAGTCGGAGACTTGTACAGACTTCTGACTTCAATCCAAACACCCTCTGTCCATTTCCTTGTGCCGTCTTGGCAGAGTAGACGTATCTAAGATGCTCTTTTAGTGTTTAACTAACCTCATCAAAAAGCTATGGGGACCTCATCGAGGCAGAGTGACCCCCGTGCCAGCGGGTTTGCGTGACCTTGGAATGCTTGCGGCTCTCTCGCCAGCTTGGTCCTTTCACTATGTGTGACATTTACACAGACGTAATTTGCCAGCAGACATGCTGCACAAAAGGGAGCTATCAAAAGACCCATCACTGATGGTAGCTATATGCCATGGTGAAGAAGAGAATAGGAGAGAGCGATGGCGGGGAAGGAAGAGGCAGACAGGGAGATGCAGACAGGTTGAGAGAAAGAAGAGATGTTCTCTAAGAAAATGTAACGGCGTGACCCATCTCTGTCACGGGGAAATAATGAGCCCTTTATCTCAGGAAGGATGCTTCCTCAAAACCTAATCTCTGGAATTAGTGATATAATGGGAAATGGAGGTCTCTCTTCCTCTCTCTCTGTCACCCTATCCTTCTCTCTTCCCTCCTCCCTCGCTCCGTCTGCCTCTCAGTGCCATCCACATTAAAGCATTGCACTTTTGTAACGTTAGAGTTTGACTTCATCATTTCTCCCCAGCTGCCTGGCGGGGATGATCCTTGGAGATCCGTCATGTCTGCTGCAGCGCTAATGGGGCAGGTTTAGGAAGCTGTGGGCTACTAAATTACACTGCATTGCTTAATATGGCTCAGTCATGCCATATGCAGAGGGGACCTGTGGGTCACAGTTATGTTTCAAAGGTGATTTAGGGAGGATTGAGCACAAGATGAGGAGCAATTGGCCATCAGATACAAATGCACCCCGCTAATCTATTTTGTCAGTGTTACTGTATCCCCATCTGTTTAGTTGATGTGTCATTATTCATTTGGCCCTTGTTCAGCTTTGCACAGGTCCTGATCCTGAGTCTGTATATGAGGGAAAGTTTTGAGTTTACTCTTTGTAAACTTTTAATAATTAATATCCTTAAACACTACAGCTCCCTTTATCATTTAAAATGCTGCTGTCATGGACTGTGACATAATCATTTTGTGTCTATAAGCTAACAGATAGAATAATAGATCTTTCTCAACACTGGCTGAATTGTGTTCAGTTTTCAGTATGATGATTAAGTTAAAGGTGACATATACTGTCACATTGAACACTAAAGCTAAATGCTTCAAATAATGAGGTTAACGTGTGTAAAAGTTATCCCTGTGAGCAAAAACTCCTGACTCAGACCGTCCTTTCTTTCTACTCTCAACTCAAGCTTAGATTCCTCCCTATGGTACTCTGCTCCAGGCACGTCACTGCAGTGTTTACGTTATGCATGCGTCTAAATACTTACATCAGGTTAACCTGTAACCTCGGTCGCAAATGTTGTTCATTTCTCCCCAATTTCACATCACATTCCCGCTGAAACATGTTCGATTGAGTAGTTTTTGGTTTAGAAGCCTTTATTGGTATTTTTTTTAAGTGCTTATAAACTTCTATACTGCTGCAATGACCGTACAGAGATGGCGAGAGCACAGAGAAGACCCGGTCAGATCCAGGTGTTCTGGCTTCACTTTCAGGAAGCTGTCGAGCCGTTCGTCTTTTTATCCAGTCTATGGTGAATACAGGTGCAGCAGCCAGGGGCAATATGGGAAAAATAAAGCGTTTTGTTTTCTTTAAACATTAAAACACATGTAAATATGTGCTAGTATGAACCTGAAAGTGAACATAATAGGTCCCCTTTAAAGCCCTTGGCTAAAATCCTTGGCAGTAATTGAAATGTTAATATTCATGAATCAGTATGCTCATAGGTGGGTGCTGCGTCCTCAAAACCAAAAACCATCAGCGAGGCAGCGTTCCATTATTGAGCCGTCCTCGTGATTAACCCTAAATGAGCTATTAACGGCTCCGAATATGTGCTTAATGCATCAGAACTAACTCCGGTCTCTCCTGTCGTGTCCCCCCCTCCAAAGGAAGTGATGTCTGTGGACGAGGAGAGCACGTCCTGCTACTGTCTGCTCGACGCCCAGAGGTGCCACGTGTTGTTGGAGCACCCGGGTCGCTACGCCCTGGTGGGGGAGCCGCTGAACCAGGACGCGGCCAAGCGGCTGCGGCTGGCTGTATTTGGCAGTCCGGATAACGGCAACTCTCTGGGCTTCACCCTCAGGGTCTACTGTGTGGACGACACGCCCCATGCATTTCAGGTATGAGGGAGGATATGGAGGGAAGCAGTGAAGAGAAGGGATGATTCAGTGGGAGATGTGAGGAAGTTATTAGCTTAGAATTGAATAGTTTTGTCTTGTCAAAAATGTCAAAAGCATTGATTTCTTTTCACTGTGACCTTTCGTACACGATAGGTAGTGAAACCTACTGTTATATACAACAGGAGGAAAGCTCGAAAAGGTGTTTTCTCCAAGAAGGAAAGAAAGAAAGGCCATCTCCCAGAGCCCTCTCGTTTTGTTGTTTGTCACGGGAAATTCCCGTAATTGGCATTGCCTTCAAACTTTATTCTGACTAATCGTCAAACACGGCTCCATAAGTTTTTGTATGTTTGTCTGGAGTCACCCAAGTTGTCAGATTGTCTATGAAACACAATCTTCTGAACAGTTTCCATTTTTATCTGTTAGTCACACACGCTGTGAATAATCTGTTCTGCTGAACCGGTGTTCAGAGTTGAAAATGTGCCAAATATGTCCCCGAGTCTGGCTCGGCTTGATGATGACAGCCCAGGGGATGGATAATTAAGACAAAGGGATGAGCCGTTTGCCTCTCTGTGCCTCTTAATAGCTTTCCAATGGGTCTTATTCAATGTTATAGGACATTGGTGCTTTGACCAGCTTACTGGAAGCCTTTTTCACATATGAGCCTCGGACAGTGTCAGGAGAATTAGGTCCAGAGTTTCTCTTTTGGCACATACTGCACACAACAGGAGATTCTCTGTGTCAGATGCCTTTTCTCTTACTGCAGATACTCTCTTTGATCCATCCAGTAGTTGTTCTGACATTTCCCTTCAAACCACAGATCCATAAAGAGACATCATGAAAATATGCCAAAGACTGTATGAAAAAGGGACGTAACATACCCGTCAGGGCTGTTCTCTCATGTTTATCCAATCGTCCTCAGTCGCCATCTTGTCCGGCTTTAACGCCGCCTCATATCCTCTTACCAAAAAAGGGTTAGAGTATACCTCCGAAAAAGTATACTCTAAAACAGGGGTGTCAAAGTCAGGCCCGTGGGCCAAATCTGGCCCGCGGTGTAATTATATTTGGCTCGCAAGATCATATCAAGGTTCTATGAGAGCTGGCCCGCGAGTATAAAGCACATACACGTCTACTTTTCGTTAGCAAACATGCTACCAGTCTCTGCAGAGAAGCTTAATCCACCCCTCCCCAAAAACGCCCAAAAGAAAGATGGAGAACAGGAGCTTTCAGCAGCGGTGGGAGGCAGATGATCTGTGTCTGAAGGTAAAGAGCTGTTTGTCACCGTGGCTGTAACCAAAGAATCAAACAGAAGAAACACCGGGACAAGAACAAGGAGCTGCACTGAAAGGGTTCAACATTACACATCTGGAGAGAAGGGAAAACATGCACACTTGAGGTCTTTATTGGTTTGTTTTGTAAATATTGAGTTTGGCCCGCAACTTTGTCGCCGTTTTTAAATTTCGTCCACTGTGAATTTGAGTTTGACACCGCTGTTCTAAAAGTATACCTCCGAGGAGAAGTGAGGGCCAGTGGCTATTCATCAACTTTAACCTCCAATCAAATAAAAACTAGCCTGGTACAAAAAAAAATAACCCCCCTTCATGTTGTAATGGAGATATGACCTAAACATACAGACTAGAGCAGGGGTGTCAAACTGATCCAGTAAAGGGCCGTGTGGCTGCAGGTTTTCATTCTAACCAAGCAAGAACACACCTGACTCAACTTACTCCATCACCTGAACTGTCTTCACACAGTTGATTGGATGGACCAGGTGTGTTTTTGATTGGTTGGAATGAAAACCTGCAGCCACACGGCCCTTTACTGGTTCAGTTTGACACCCTTGGACTAGAGTGTTTCTTGTACCAGGCCTTAAACAGGTTTAATGATGCTGTGAAAACAACCTGTTTAACATGGGGGTCAATGAGAAATTGCGCTATTGTGTAAACTACCCTAATGGACACTTGGGGAACTGCAGTTTTTGGGACTTCCTTCAGAATCAGAATCAGAAATACTTATTTCTTATAATCCCAGGGGGAAGTTGCTTATTGGATCAACCAGGAAGTCGCTGTGGTGGGGGCTTTCATTGCAAACCCTTGAATAGTTCTTCACTTATACTTCACACTAAAAATGTTAATATCTCCAGCATACTTCTAATACAATATGATATGAAACATTGGATATAAGAAATGTACATGGCAACGATTTGGCCGTCGTGGCTGGTGTTTGTTCCTGTGAGAATATCTGTCTGGGTTGTTTTTTTTTGTGCTCCACTGAAGATCTGCCTGTTCGGTAACATTGCCACTGGGAGATGCTTGATGACTAGGAGACAAAGAGGGACTTTTAATTACAAAGACAACAGATGCTCCAAGGTTGCTTCTCTGCCCTTTCTGCGCGTAATTTAATTTGCTCTCTGTTAATTAAATGTGTTTCAGCATTGCATTCCATGTGACAAGTATTTGAACGCGCTAAAATGAGACGCGTTGGTAGACGCGGCACCAAATGGCTGCTGAGCTCCTTAAACGGTGCTTTGTGGAATGTTTGCCCTTCTCCTCTCACACAAAAGACACCTTTCTGTTTAAGTATTCTGTAGCAAACACACAGAGTCATTTGTCTCCTATCTTAATTAAACACCCACACAGCTTTCCTTAAGTAGCGCTGATAGTCGCCCTGTAAAGCCACTGGCTTTGCTTTACTTTTGCCTTCAATTAAAAGGTAGAATTTCATGTGGACAAAAAGAAATTGGACGTAGACGCCAAGAACCAGTTCACCCCCACCTCTCCGTCAGTCAGACATGGTTATTTGTTCATTGTTCATTTCTTCTTCTTCTTTTTTGTTGGCTTTTGTTTGTGCTTCATACGACAATTAATTTCCCCTGTGAGCTTGAAGTAGGAATTGATCAGGTTCAAGACAGCCTGTATGCTTTGAATTCCCCCCTCTGTGTGCGTGTGTGTGTGTGTGTGTGTGTCTGTGTGTGTCTGTGTGTGTCTGGGTGTGTGTGCATGCATGCGCGTGTTAAAGCACCAGAGTATGTAAACACAAACAGGCAAGTACATATCACAGATTCAGAAAATTACAATATCACAAGGCAGGAAGGCAAAAAGTATAATGAAATTGACAAAATGCTTTCATTCTCTGTTTGTGTCTGGTCCTTGCAACAATCTGTGCTGCTCTCTTTATTTGATCTTTAGACTCTAGCTGTGTCGGGGTGTCACTCAACCAGTGTGTCGGTTTCATTCATTCTGTGTCTGGCTACATGTTGTGAGCAGACGTGGCTCTTTGGGGGCCGCCGTTGAGCCCAACTTTCATGGACCAGTCCCCCTGCGTGCATTCTGAAGTTTAAAAATGCCACTCTGCTTTTATGTTCTGTTTCGAGTTCGAGTCATTTTTAACATCGTGGTCACAGCGTCTCTCCAAAAAAGACGAGATGAAACAGAGAACAGTTTATCCAGAGGGAAATTGCCCCGCGTTAGCTGCAAAACAAAGTAGGAACGGTGCAGAAATAAAGAGTGTGGTTATAAAAGATAAACAAAGATAACAATAAAGTGCCAATCCAATACACATCCAATACTTACAATGTCAAAATCAGGTTAACAGTATGGATCATAGACAATCAAACAATGCACGAGCGGAGCGGCGTCTAATATATGCACTACTTGTGTACTTAATGTATCCTCATATTCATTTAGGGAGGCCTGAGAGAAGAAACTGGGAGCTGAAATCGCAGACGTGATGTGGATGGCTTGTCTCGAGAATATTCATGATAGTTCAATCAATGCAAGAAAATCTGATACTATTCAAGGTCGTACGCAGACGACACTTCTCCTTCCAGACTTCAGCGAATATTCTTAGAAATGCCCCCCGTCTGTGTGAAGTGTTTAAATATAAATAAACATTGTCTCATTATTTCTTGCTGCAATCATTCGGGGTTCATTGTTTGCCTTTGTTTGCTAAGTCTTTTAAACAGGGAATTGAACCCAGCCCCACTCACTGTGCTGTTTAGGACTGTGGAAGCAGGTGGCAGGGTGCTCAGGTATCAGGCTGCATCTACCTTTCAGCGTCATAAGCTAAATTGCTACTTCTGCAATCCTGGAGATAGGAAAAAGTTCCTCCTTGAAATGTTGCTTAGGAAGCAAGGGAGTGTATCACACCTGGAGAAAATTAGGCACATTTTGTCAACTAAGCAAAGTAGAGAAGAAAAAAAACAAGAGAGAAAATCTTTTATGGCACCCTTCATTCATCTAATATATTAAAGTTCACTTCCTATCAGGCGTTATGAGCCACTGACATATAAGGTCCTTAATAGGGATGCTCGATATTGGCTTTTCTGCCGATATCCGATATTCTGATATTGTCAAACCCTTAATTTCCGATACCAATATCACCCGATACCGATATATGCTGTCACTGTTAGTAGGTGACACTTGGAAATACTTCCAAACCACGGACATCTCATGCACCGGGCGAGCAAGCTTGTTAGCCACAGTTAGCAACCTACGAGTGTAGCGTGTTGTTGCTGTTGTTATACGTCATCAAGCACGCGCCTGTAAACGTCCCATGTTGCATTCATGCAGACTCGGAAATGCTGAAGCCTACAGAAAAAACATCGGTTGTAAAAACCTGATACCGATAATTCACGATATTACATTTTTAACTCAATCCCTAGTCCTTAACTATACTGTCCTATTGTGCTTTACGATACAAAAGATAACACAAAAACAAGTATGGATCATAGAATTATAAACAGGTTCATGGTAGGGACCAGTCTAGGTGGGTTACATATCTATGTATGTATGTGTTTACCAACATCTGAAATCACCAACCACGTTGAGGCATCCACGGTGCACAAGCAGAGTGCAAGTAACTTAAAAACCAATAAAATCAAACACGGTGGTGTAGTGGTTAGCTTGCTGTGTGGAGTTTGCATGTTCTCCCTGTGTCTGCGTGGGTTTTCTCCGGGTTCTCCGGTTTCCTCCCACAGTCCAAAGACTTGCACGTGTTCAGTTCATTGATGACTCTAAAATTGCCCGTAGGTGTGAATGGTTGTCTGTCTCTGTGCGTCTCTATGTGCCCTGCGATAGACTGGCGTCCTGTCCGGGGTGTACCCCGCCTCATGCTCAGGTTCGTCTGTGTTTCCTGTGTGAGGTGTATTTTCAAAATAAACAGGAAGATTTTGCTGCACATGAAAGGCTGTGTGCTGTACCTGAGTCCTGGCTCGGTACACTTAAGTCTGTCAACCATATGAAACATCTCCCCCCTCCGATAAATCAACCCACGCCTTTCTTTACCAGGAGGTGGCAGTGGGCGAGCGCAGCAGGGGCGGACGGCTGCTGGAAGAGCCTAAGATGATGCTGTTCCGGGGCAACACTTTCAGCCTCCAGGTGTCCATCCAGGACGTCCCGCAGTTACTCTGGAGCATCAAGCCTTTCACCACCTGCCAGGTAGGGTGTTCATAACAGAGTTCGTATCATTTAGGGTAAAGGAATAAAAGTTTACTTCATGTGCATCTTGATTCTAATGCAAACTGAGCTCGGGGAGAGAAGCTGTGCACCTTCATCTTCGCAGCTTCATCTGTTCCTACATTAGAACTCTCACCTCTAGCCGTTTCCCTTTTTTTTACTTGGTCACATCAAAGCTAAAGGACGGCAGCAAGGGCACAGCGGGAGATCACTGAGGCCAGCTATCTCACCCACACACACACACACACACACACACACGGCCCAATATCAAATTAATTATGACCGCCAGGCTGCCACACACACACACATATCCTACTTATCTTCCTAGGGGTCTACATGCTGCATGTTCTGCTCTGCCCCGTGATGTTTATCCCACCAGTGACATCCTATTAGCAGAATTAGCTCACCATAGTGTGCCCAGAATACCAACAAGGTTTTCTCGGGAGGGAAGAGCCGCTCTATGAGGGTCCTACAGAGAAGATGACTGTGGGCTTTCATTCAGACAGCACTCATGTGTAAAGGAGTCTTTCACAAGTAGCCATCCTCCTGTCTGATGGATGTGAAGAGAGGATGATTCATCTGTAAAGCAGTGTTTTTGACCTGCTCTCACTGCGCCACTGTCTGGGTCACTCAGTAGTTAGTAATGGAAGTTGAAATTGGCCCTTTTAGATTCCATTTACTCCAAAGCTCTGTTACTTTTGGCTTCTCTGCGGCCAATTTTTAGGGGAGATGCAGTTCAAACTGGGTAGATTGAAGCATCCCTGTCCTAATGCTGTAGTAACTTCACAGTTCCTGAGCTAACAGATGCAACGAGGCAAATTTATCAGGAAGAAAATGTAAACAAGCCAACGATGAGGTAAATATGGCTGAGAAAGTCTGGAATATAAAATATCACTTTTGATCATTGATATGTCTAAAACCCACAAGACCTGTTGTCTGCTGACATTATCCCAAATGTTTCCAACAATGCTAAAACCAGAGAAGTCTGTAATGTTATTCAAGGTAACACTCGTTACATTTGGTCACCTATTAATCTCGTTATACCCCCTCTGGGTATGTGTCAGTGTTACCAGAAGCTGTCATACAATGACCAGTTTTAAGCCACATGTTTTACGCTCTACTTTTTAGATCTTGGTTGCTTTTTAACTATGTTCTTTAGTGGATGAAGGATTTTATTCATCACGTCTGGAACTTTATCAGAGAAACAAGCCGAGCAGACGTTAGCATCCCAACCGGGAGAAGCTAAGTGAAATGACCGCAATGGAAATGAAGGCAACGACTCCCATGATCCCACGCTACCCAAGAACGTCACCAAACGCCGTCTTTTGTCTTTGTTTTAATTGAGAGACCAAATGACGCACCGTGCGTTAGATCCTGCAGGGCTGTACGTTAACTAATAGACTCTTCAGAGGATGATTTTATGCCATTGCGACTATTTATGCTAACGATGCGGGCTTAGGTCTGGTTATTAGGTCTCTGTTATGATGCATAAATATTAAAGTAACTTGATTATTTCTTCAGGCCACAGTAGGTAACATAATGTATAATTTATTACATTTTTGCACTAATGGCTCTGGCTCCAGCTCCTCCAGATGTTAATAGGACACATTTTGATCCCCGGGGCTCTAAACGCCTGTTGGTGTTCTGTCTGACGGCTAAACTGCTTGATTAGGAAGCATCATTGATTGGCTAAAGAGGCCACTCATTGGGTCTTAATTAATCATGTAAACAGTAAAGGGGGTGACAAAGCAGGACTCAAATAACCAACGTCTTTGATTTAACGAGTCTGCCGTCTCCTCCGCGTAAGCCCCGTCCTCCTCCTTGACCACTGTCCGTCTGTCCTCGCTCCGCAGGAGTTCTCCTTTTCTCAGGTGTGGGCCAGTAACCAGCGTCCCCTGCAGTGTGCCTTCTCTTTGGAGCGATACAGCCACTCCTCGTCGCAGCTCTCCTGCAAGATCGGCATCCGACAGGTCAAAGGCGAGGAGCAGATACTCCAGGTCTATACGTCTGTGGTGGAGGTGGGTGGCACTCGTGGAAAGAGACACACTGTGTCCTCGGTGCGTGGGCGGTCAAGCGGCTCGTTAATAGCTTCTTTTATTGCACTGAATAACTCTTGATTTGATTTAAGGGCTTGCTTAATGAGCCTCTCAGGGAGCTTTTCATGTATAGATTGCAAATTGTCTTGATAAGTCTTTGTCCTTGTCTTCATATTGAGAATTTAAGCAGCGGCATCAAAACCCACCCTGACGTCTTTCTTATTTTCTTTTTTTTGTCTTGCTGCTAGAATGAAAAGGGAGTGGTTCCCTTTTTCACTCAGTCAGACTGTACCATCACCTCTCAGACAGGGTCGAGGGCCTTTAAAATCCCCCTGTCCATCCGTCAGCGGATCAGCGCTACCTTTGACACCGCCAACGCCAAAGGGAAGGACTGGCAGCTCTTGGCTCAAAAACTCCACATAGACAGGTATCAGAGGTGTCAGAGTTTAAGCTCTCTGAATCCTGAATTTCATTATTATTCTTCGCTGTATGAACCTGTGATTTACCTCCCGCTGAGTCATGCACCGTACGTGCTGCACAAGCTCAGGTGAATATGAATCAGCCGGTGTGTTTTATTCAGCTGTTATTACAGAATAATGAATCGAACGCGGCAATGTCGCATGTTCTGGTCTCTCTATGTAAACGTTGTTCCCACTTTGAATACTATTTTCAATCTGGAATTTAGGCACCGTGTCAGCCCTAATCTCCCATCACCAACCAGCCTTCAGTAACACGCCACACTGCTGATTTCATTATAGATCTAGGAGCACATGCACACAGGGGGAGGAGGGGGTTTAAGGGCTTTAGCACAGTCAGAATAGCTGGAGAGAAGATGCAGTGTTTTTCAGAAAATAAGAAGGAAGGTCTGAGACCGCTGACAGGCCAGCCTCTGGCAAGAAAACATGTTCATTTTAGCACTCTTCATTAGCAGCAGCTCTGCATGTGCTCCCTCCTTCAACTCCTGTTAAACTTTCCAGAGGTTGTGCCAGGTCGGTATTTGCGTAGGCTTTAGTTGTTCGGAACGGGGAGATCTCCATTTGTGCTTCAGAAGAGAAGTCAATAATCAAGAGCTTACAGCCATGACGGCTCTCAGATCTGTGCAGTCAGCTTCATCAAGCACTTGAGAAACAAAGTACTTAAAGCAGAGTATCCTCCCTCCCTCTCTCTCTCTCTCTCTCTCTCTCTCTCTCTCTCCCTCTCTCTCTCGCCAGTTGGAGAGACATGAGACGGAAAAGTTAAAAACTGTGACAGGAACTATGTGATTAAGGAATTTCACTTAAACCGAGGGAGAAAACAAACATCTGTGACAGAGCAACGGGAAAAGGATTTCAGAGTCAACACAGTCAAACACGCCAAGAAGCATGTAATGGGGACGTCTCTACCTAGTTAGGCTGGTTTTGGTCATTATTTCCCTGAATGTGCGGGGACATCATTAGACTAAGGAGGTAACGTGGGATCGAAAGGAAAAGAGGGTAGAGGGAAAATGAATGAAATCCCATTGTGATGAAACAGTGCACTCTGTTGGATAGTCATTATAATAACAGCAGAGGAGGGAAATCAGTGGAAGTGAAATGTTTTTAGAGTCACCAGTTCACTTGATCTTCGCTGACTATTAATGAATCTGACTTCTGTGGAGAAAGCCATGAAGTCAAACATTTTATTAAAATAAATACATATATATCTGACTATTAACACAAGTAGGCTGGAAATTTAGGGATTACTACATTTAAATAAGGTTAAAAAAATGAACATATAAATATATATATATATAATAAAGACAGCAACCCACACACTAGTGCACACTAGTGGCTATGTGAATGCAGCCTAATACAAAAGAGCTGATAATAACAACCAAAAGTGCATAAATATTAAAATAACAGATGAAAATAAAATAAACCAAAATGCAGTGAGGCAAATAAATATTCAAAATAAGCTGAAATAAAGTAAGTTTAATAATGATATTAAAATTAAATCTCTGTCCTGAGCACTAAGAACACTCTATCTATCTATCTATCTATCTATCTATCTCTCTCGCTCACTCTCTCTCACTCTCTTTATCTCTCGCTCTCTCTCACTCACTCTCTCTTTATCTCTATCTATCTCTCGCTCGCTCTCTCTCACTCTATCTCTCACTCTCTTTATCTCTCTCTCGCTCTCTCTCACTCACTCTCTCTCTTTATCTCTATCTATCTCTCTCTCCCGCTCTCTCTCTCTTGCTCTCTCTCACTCACTCTCTCCCTTTATCTCTCTCTCTCTCGCTCTCTCTCACTCACTCTCTCTCTTTATCTCTCTCTCTCGCTCTCTCTCACTCACTCTCTCTCTTTATCTCTATCTATCTCTCTCTCGCTCTCTCTCTCACTCACTCTCTCTCTTTATCTCTCTCTCCCTCTCTCTCTTTATCTCTATCTCTCTCTCCCTCTCTCTCTCTTTATCTCTATCTGTCTCTCTCTCTCTCGCTCTCTTTATCTCTCTTTATCTCTCACTCTCTCTCGCTCTCTCTCACTCACTCTCTCTCTTTATTTCTATCTGTCTCTCTCTCTCGCTCTCTTTATCTCTCACTCTCTCTCTCGCTCTCTCTCACTCACTCTCTTTCTTTATCTCTGCCTTCTCACGATAAGATAAAATAGTGATGAAATTGACCTCAGTTCAAGTTCTTCCTTTCGACGGAAAGTTGATTAGTTTGATGTTAGAAGATAGATTCATCTTCTTTATAGATCCATCTTAACTCTTTAATCACTATATTAGCATTGGGAAATCACTTTTGCTTATTAGGATCCTGAACCGGACTCGATGTGCTCTGGATTTGGACCCGACTCTAACTCAACTGGACCTGGTCTTGGACCTGACATGGACATGATTAAGTTGGTCCTGATAAAAAAGGCTGCATTAAAAACTGGAGGAGATGCGTTTGGAAGAATGTCTGATGAGTTGTATTATGGGAAATGTAGGATCCGGTATTTTTTGGACACTAGGGACTAAAAGTCATTCTGTTATGAGTCGCCCACTGTATAGAAGTACAATATTAAATCACTGGAGTGCCCCTTTAACATGTCTTCTTATCATAATTAGTGCAAGGCAACCACTTCATTGCTGAACCACTTTTAACTGGCACTCTCATTTGTACTGAGCGATTACTCCTTGCCATGTGATCCACTCTAATACAATATTTTCCTTGCCTGTAGGAACCTGTGCTACTTTGCATGTCAGGAGAGCCCATCATCGGTGATTCTGAGTCTGTGGGAAGCCCAGCACCAGGACTCGGGGGACCTGGACTCTCTGGCCAGTGCCCTCGAAGAAATCGGAAAAGTCCAGTCCCCCAGGACCGCCACTCTTGGCTGCAGCCGAGAAGAACGGGACTCAGAATTCACTAAACTTGGGTAGGGGCGGGTCTACAGCAGATCAAATTAACGATGAACCTTTACTGCATGAACACTGATGATCAGGTGTACTAGCTAACTTATGGTGAGGAAGAGGAAGAGGAGGAGGAAGAGGAGACGCAAAAAGGACAGCAGGGAAACTCAATTTTGGACTGTTACTAAAGGAACACCTCTGCTAAACCAAATAGCACTGACAGACCCCCTGAGCGACGGAAGAAAAATGAGAGGCGGAGTATTTGTGTTCTTGAGAGGCACCGACAAAACATTCTAGAAAGGTATAAGCATCTCACGCCCATCTTTGATTGAGAAATGTCAACTCCTGACAGGTTTGATAACCTGTGTTCAAGGTTTATGGATATACAGTATGTGTGAAGAGGACTCTCCGCGTAGGATGGAGTGTGTTTGAGACAGGCCGCCAGTCAGGCTGCTGTTATGACCTTCCCTGAATTGGATGTGCTGGCGCTTGCCCTCAAACGGTACACTGGGCTGTCAGAAATGTTTAGTGTAACGTCATTTTGTTGTCATTCATTTTTCCAGATCTCCTAATGCTTATTTTTCTTTTCTACAGCGTGTTTTTAATGTGCGTCCTGGAGTCAGAGGAATATTAGAGATGAATTATGTCAGAACTTTGGCGTTTTAAAAGCATTTGATGATGCCTACGTGCTAAAAAATTAAGGCTATACATGAGATGACTTTATAAACTGCTAAATTGGTATCTGTCACATGGGTAACAATCATTTTAAGAACATTTTCAACCCCACTTGCGGAACTCATTGCCAAAACAAAAGCTGCAGAAGATCATTTATCCTAATGTACAATGCAATGCAGCCAGAGGTGCATCGCATCCTCTAATGTCTAATAATCAACATCTGGCTCTTTTGTAGGAAATGTCTCTCTGTGTGATAAGTGACTTCACATCAGACAGACAGTGGGAACATCACATACATTGCAAATTGCAAATTGTTGGCGCTTGTAAAGTGGCGTGTGCTTTCGAGACCCTCCGGGACTTCACTTTTCTTCATTTTTCAATTTCAGTTATGACTTTTGACGTGGCTTGATTTGAGCTGCCTTTTTCTTGGGGGGGTTGGTGGGGGGGTGTCATACCTGGGTATCATTATGTGGAGACACTTAGCTGACTCTCACTCCCGCTTCTCTGTCTTCTCTTTCCAGGCAGAGTTGCTCAACCTGCCCCTAATCATGATAAAGTGACTTTGTGTTGAACTCTGTGTTGACTCTCTGTGTGGACTCTCTCTTTTCATCTGCCTAATGAATTCAATTCTTAAGAGGCCTGACAGCCCAGCGTCCTCTACGGTAGAGAAATCATCCACGGTAAATGCCTACAGTTGTCTGAGAAGGTTGATGCTACTTGTGTTTGTTGTTTACACTAAAAAATGAAGATACAGCCAGCAATTATCTTAAACGATCTTAATCATAAAGATTGGCAACTTTGCTAATCCACAGCACTGTGTAAGCCCTGGAGAAAAGCCTGGCTGCACGGGTTAACATTCTTGGATAGGGGGAAAAAATGGTGTGGCTTGTTTGTATTTCTTTAAACCTTAGCGCTGCCCAAGATGATGTGATCTCGGGCAGCGCTAGGCCCTCAATGCTGTGATGGTGCCCTTGAAAAATAGTGGAAGGGGAGCATAATGTTGACTGAAATGATGCTTTAATTATGCTTTCACCCAACAGTTGCTGAGTCAGATTAGACCAAAGGTAACCAAATCCATCTGCCAGCACCTCTGAAGCTCACTAATTAACGTGTTATCTGGTTTCTTTAATCGGTACCAAAACAGGTGCAATTTTCAGTTTTTACGTGCAGGACTGTGTTCTTGGCAGGGTGCAGTGACTTCTGTTCCCCGTTGCCAGTCTTTATGTCAAGCTAAGCCAAGCAGACAGACTTGAGGATGGTATCAATCTTCTCTTCTGACCACTGGGCTGTCAGAAATGTTTAGTGTAACGTCATTTTGTTGTCATTCATTTTTCCAGATCTCCTAACGCTTATTTTTCTTTTCTACAGCGTGTTTCTAATGTGCGTCCTGGAGTCAGAGGAATATTAGAGATGAATCCATCTCTGATAGTCAGATTAGACCAAAGGTAACCAAATCCATCTGCCAGCACCTCTGAAGCTCACTAATTAACGTGTTATCTGGTTTCTTTAATCCGTACCAAAACTGGTGCAAAAAAATTTGCAGTTTTTACGTGCAGGACTGTGTTCTTGGCAGGGTGCAGTGACTTCTGTTCCCCGTTGCCAGTCTCTATGTCAAGCTAAGCCAACCAGACAGACTTGAGGATGGTATCAATCTTCTCTTCTGACCTTTGTCACAAAAGTGAATAAGCGAATTTCCCAAAATGTCAAACAATTCCATCCTCCCAGTTTCATATTCGAGCTGCCAAACAAGAATGCAGGACCCAGCGTGGCGCCGCTGGCTCTCAGTGGAAAAGCAAATTCCTATTGATTTGTGTATTCATGGAAATCTTCTGAGATAACTAACCACAGAGATATGTGTATGTCATTCAACAGTCTACAGTCGTGAAAATCCGCCTTCACTGAACCGTGACTGCCAAATTAGAAAGCTGGAAATAATGCAAACCTGTAGTCTATCAGCAAGACATCTGTATGGATCAAAGAACACCGAATGTACAGACAAACCTCCATGAGAAAGGACTGATCCCCTCCCCTCCTCTATCAGCTGTAAAGGTCACAGTGTGAAAAAGGCCAACGCTCGGAATACATTTACATTTGGAAGAGACTCACATGGAGGCTACCTAGACCACATGTACCGCAGGATCCAAACCTCAACTAAGCATGTAAAACACAGGCAACACAGTGAAGCCGCTTCTCCATACACTGCTATCAATAGTTTTATTATCTGTTTTGTCCGTCACGAGGTCCCAAAGCTCACGCTGACACACTAAAACCCAAAGAAAGTTAGTTTGTCATCGTAGAAGACGAAGAAAACCAGCCCATTTTCACACCTGAGGAGCCGGGGACTCCTGCGCAAACCCGTCATTTTGAAATAGCCACCATCAATAGTGACTGTATCTTCTTGATTCACTTGACTCAGATTAAAATGACAAAACTACGCCATACAATACGCCTAGAGTTGACAAAGTGCAGACGTTCTGTTTGGTTTTGCCGATGAAAGGGAAAGGATCCAGGGAATGTCACGTTGGAGATGATGTAATTTCCCGCCAGGGTGGGAGGTCGTGTCTAGATGGTAACGCACTTTCGCGAGACGGTTGAGGTCGGGCACGGATCTCGTGAGAGTTTTTGCGAAGGGTTACCATCCAGACACAACCGCGGGGTCGCTGTGGCGATCAGCTGAGAGTCCTTCAGGGTTGCTCACCGCAGTGGCAAACCAACAGCGAAAAGTAGTTGTACCAAAGCAGTGAGTCAAGTCGAGCAGAGTCATACGATAGAGTGTCACCGCGGTATTAGTGCAACGTATTCTTATCAATAGGTTCGTATGATATCTTTAGAAAAGTTATGCGCTTCAAGTCGTACGATATCTTACCGAATATGCAGGATCATATGATATCTGACCTTTATTTAATGCTGTGAAACGGCCACAGAGGGGTCAGTTGAGGTGGTTTAGGATCATCTAGTAAGGATGAAGCCTGGGCGCCTCCCTAGGGAGGTGTTCCAGGCACGTCCAGCTGGGAGGAGGCCTCTGGGAAGACCCAGGACCAGGTGGAGAGATTAGATCTCCACACTGGCCTGGGAACGCCTCGGGATCCCCCAGTTAGAGCTGGTTAATGTGGCCCGGGAAAGGGAAGTATGGGGGTCCCCTGCTAAAGCTGCTGCCCCCGCGACCCGACCCCGGTTAAATGGTTGAAGATAAGATGAGATGAGATGACCTTTTTTCAGATTATTCTTATACTTGTTTCATACTTTTGGGATCTATAGCTCCTTAACACGTGGAAATGGATGTTCCCTAACTTCTAGCAGGCTGACAACTGTGGATGGATGTCTCCCACAGTGCTACCTGGAAGAGCAATCTTACCTATTGCAAGTCTGGTACATGTAACCTCCTGCCAAGCTGTATTGTTGGCTAATGGTGCCAAATGTTGCTTTTCTTGGAAAAAAAAAAAAGATTATTACTGTGGCTGCTCTCAGAAGAGGAAAGAATCATCCCAGTTGTCCTGAGCTATTACCCACAACATATCCCACTGATGTATCATCCCTGTAAGAGCTGACTCCTTCAGAATCACGAGTTGACCTTTTCTGCTGAAGCACAGAAAATGTCCCTGCATCCTCCACAAGTCCCCGTGTGATAAATCATTTATGGTAAACTCAGATTTGATCCAAACTTTTTTTTTTCTTCACTGTAATTGCAGATGTATCTGAGCTTGGGATGGGGTCAGTCAGATCTCCTTGGCTCAAAAGGAATACAACACTCACTTCTAGCTGTGCGGAGACAGTTTAGGGCGACAACAACGGAAAAAACAGCAGAAAGGAAAGGACAAAGGGGAGATAAAGATGTGTATCTGTAGGCAGCAGTTGAACAGGTGCTTAGCTACTGTTGCTCTTATATACAGTATTTAAGGAGAATATCAAAACAACTCCAACAACTGAGAAAAAAGGAAATTATTCCAGCAGATAAAAAGCTTAAAAAATAGGGTTACCAGGCGTCCCTTGTGTGGACTGTCCCCTGGGAATGTCACCATGTTGTGTTAAAAACAAACCGCAGAGTGAATAAAAGAATAGGCTATGTCACGCGGCAAGAGAGACTGGGCAGCGGAGTCGAGCGGCTGACGTCTCAATCGCGTGGTGCTCGTTATTTTTTACAACAGTTACCGTGGTCAAAATACATAAAACTGGGAATTGTTCCACTCTTTTATTTCACGGATAATAACGTTGGATGGTTTAATGAGATATCGACCGCCAAACTGGAAATATCCCCTGGTTTTCATTTCACAAATCTGGTCACCTTGTTGAAATAGGAAATTTGTCTTGACAACCGCACTGTTACCGAGCTGATGGTCTGCTGAGCAACCCAGTGGCATTTATACAACTGGGCAGAGAGACTTGATGGAAATGGCGTCCTGTAGAAAAGGGGACGCAGCCAAGGCGTCATGGCACCGCATCACGCCAGGAGACCTCAATGAGCGGCACCCATTTTTTACACACCACAGTTAAAAGGTTTTTCTTTAGTCATCTTCTCCGCACGTCCAAGTACGATCAGTACATTTCTAGTTGGGAGAAGGAACCACACCTTTCTATGCAGATCTATAACAAACGGTGACAACGTTCTGATTTACGCCACTCTGTAAAGATTTTTATGCACCCCGCTGTGGGCGGAGATTACTTCGGACTTTGTTTCTGGAGATCTTTTTGGCGGAAGGCCTTGAAACTTCACTGAAATGTACTTTTTTTTGGCTCGAGGCTTGGACAACAAGTTGTAACGCTGCCAAATCTTCCTCCAAAAAACTTTTTTTTGTTGTTCTCTATGTGTCCTCTCGAAACCTCACACGCTTACCTTGAATTTCTGAGTGATCATGTATTAATCCAGCACCACTTTAAACCAAGAATCTACTTTGCTGTGTATAGCCCCCCCCCCCCCCCCCCTTCTCTCACACGTATACCGTATATACACACACGTGCAAAATGCAAAAGACTACGGATCAGCTTTATAGTAATGTGTCGTGCACCACAAACATCCGTTTTCTAACTAACTGTGCCTCTCCGTGTGGGTTGGGTGTCATCAGAGAGTCTGACCAGAATGTCTCTTTATTATACAGTGCACCACATCAAAGAAAACTAGTATGTTATATGCAAGCGGTGTTGTTCATTGCCGTGCACAGTGCTCACCTTGTGTGCACCGCAGAGGTGTTTCCTAAGAACGCTGAAGCATTTAAACCTGTTATCTCCGATGCCAGGAACTTACAGCGGCGTCGAGCTGACTGAAAAAAAGATTTGACCATCTGTCACCTGAGGACGCTCGGTGTGTCCGTCAGTGTCCTCTGCGTAAACTCGATGACTCAGAGAGCGCGTGCGTGCGAGTGTGTGTGTGCGTGAAAGGAGAGTTGTGTGTAACTTTTAAAGAAAAAAGAGCTGTATTGCGTGTCCTTGGAAAAACCAGCCTACAGTAGTGCTACTATTTCAGCTTCTTCAGACGTGTGATGTAATGTGTTCTTCTCACAGCCTCCTATCTTAAGACCTGCGTTGCTTGGGAGAAAATAGAAAACAATGCTACCTTGAGTAAAAAAGTATATCAAGTTCATCAAACGTGGTGCAAGTTTAATTCAACACTTTGTTTCTTTATTTTGCTGTTTTCTATTTCCCTGTTTTTTTTTAATTCCAGGATGAAATCTACTGCCTTTTTAAATCTTATTCTCATGTCACGCTATTTATCGACCCAAACTGCTGGAAATATCTAGTAATTATGATTTTATCCTTTAACTGGTTATGTATACAGTGCGATGCATTTCTATATGTTTGATTTGAAACATCTTAATACCAAGTATGGGATCGAGGTTTGATTTACGTGCTCTGTGGATGTTTATGTTAAAAAGGTGAAAAGTGTGACAGTCATGCTGCTTACCACCGGTGATGTTCCCTTACAGCCAAGTCGTGTGTTTTTTCTTCTCTTTCTCAAAGATTTGCCATTTTGAAAGTGTATATACTGTATTGTGTTGAAATAAATATGCAGTTGAAAGCATACGATTGGCACTGTTTATCTTTGGTTTCTACATCTTAAAGTTACTACGAGGAACTTTCATTTTGTGTTGATTTTGGCGAGACGAAAGCCAAAGTGTTCCATGACCACCACCACCACCACCACCACCACCGCCACCTCAGGTCGTAAAGATGTGCAGCTGCCAGACCCCCATTAGCAAAGAAAAGAAAGTTCAACAGTCTGCTAGTGATGGAAACTACGGGTCAACGAATGGGAGCTGGATATCATGGCTCCGTTCTGTTCTGAAGAAGAAGAATTACTTTTATTCATCCCGCAAGGGTAATTCAATTTTTCACTCTGTTATTATTCATGCTACACACACACACATGCACAAACAGGACCTATATACATGCAATGGAGAGATGTCAGAGCAAGGGGGCTGCCAATGGATCAGCGCCCCGAGCAGTTGGGGGTTTGGTGCCTTGCTCAACAATACCTCAGCAGTGCCCAGGAGATGAACTGGCACCTCTCCAGCCACTAGGAAGTAAGCAAAAGCACAGGAACTTGGCTTGAGTCTTAAAGACTTGTAGCATTTATTCACAGTCCACGCTCCATTCATGGTCCACACAGGGACTCAAACCGACTATCCTACGGTTCCCAGCTGAGTCCCCTATGAACGACAGGAGCTTATACTGTCGCCCTGATGCGTTCGAAAGAGCCGTCTTTTAAAGGGGTGGGGGTTACTATCTCTCTGTAAATATTGATCTGGCATTGTGCATGAAGCCTGGATAAAAGTGTCAATACAAGCGTGTTTGGTGTGTTGTCAGCTTTGTGCATCCTTGTCACAGAAGGGGGCGGTAGTGCCGCCAAACACTCGTGCCAGCACGAACCTAGAGCAGGAGGTGAAATTTGGGCACAAAGATACGACTCTCAAGTATGATTCGGTTTCCCCGGTTTTCAAAGCGAAGAGCCGTTCAAAAGAACCATTTTGTTTGCCAACGTCACATCACTTCAGTCTGCCCCGCTCCGTCCTGGTTCAGGTTCTCCAGTGTCTCCTCCAAGACAGCCTGGGACTCCAGCAGCGTGGTGTCAGTGTTTGCTACAGGAAGCGGCTGGTGAGCTCCAGCTCCTTCATTATTATTAACACAGTAAAAACAACATTTTATTTGTCAAACAACCAAAAAGATGTGACCTACTGCAACAACATATGACCATGCATTGGTGCCACTGTGACACTTAAACATAAAAGTGTCTAAATGAAGTAATTGAGTATTTGCATTACTGCAGTAATGAAGGTCACTTCCATGATAAATCTACAGTACCGCACACAGGTTGAGCGCTGTGGGCGTACCTGAACACTGAAAAGCATTTCATTAACTTAATGAAATCCTACATTACACTGCTATAACACACTGAATACTGATAATGCAAATGTGTTTTTGCTCTAAACCTTTATGTTTTTACCTCACCATCTGTATCTGGCTAATAAAGTCTAAAATGGTGTTTAATGTAGCAGAGTAATAGCATAAAATCCTATACAGTGGTTTATGTAATGCATCTTAGCATAGTGCTAAGCTTGAGTATAGTGAGAATATTTCTATTTTGCCACCTTTAAATAATAATATCAATCGTTATGAATTATAAACTTGCCAAACAAATTGCCTGAACCAAGCAAATAGTTTTATGTGCTGTTTTTTTAATCTTCATATATGAATCAAAACAATCTGCCAGCATTATAAATAACTGATATTTCTCTGGCATCATTAAACATCTACAATGCAGTCTATAATGAGCGGCAGAAGCTCAGTCCATAGGTGACTTGGCTGGGAACCGGAGGGTCGCTGGTTCAAGTCCCTGCGTGGACCATGAATGGAGCGCAGACTGGTGGCTGGAGAGGTGCCAGTTCATCTCCTGGGCACTGCAGAGGTGCTGTTCAGCAAGGCACCGAACCCCCAACTGCTCGGGGCGCTGGTCACTGGCAGCCCCCTCGCTCTAACATCTCTCCACTAGTTGCATGTATATAGGTCCTGTCTGTGCATGTGTGTGTATTTCGGGCCTGTGTGTGTGTGTGTGTGTAAAATGAAAAAAAAAATAGAGTGAAAATTGAATTTCCCCATTGCGGGACAAATAAAGGAATTCTTCTTCTTCTTCTTCTTCTTCTTCTTCTTCTATAAAGATAGAAGCTTTACATGTAACTCAACTGACAGTAACGATTAAACCCCAACAGCAGATGGCACTGTATGCTTGATTCTTATGAAAGGTTATCTTGTCCAGGCATGTCTTGACATTTGGTGTGTGCGCATGTACACACACACACACACACACACACACACACACACACACACACAACTGTAGGTTGTTTCCATGACATGAGGCAGTCACACAGGCTTGCATGTGTGCCCCTTTACAGTGTGGGTAGGGTCTACAGTCAGGCCTGGCACTCAGCAGCCAGCTACACCCTGTCTGACAACGCCAAATGCAGCTCAGCGCTCACCCACGAGGCTACAGGAGCTGCAAGACTCTCATTCCATTTCCCATTCGTCACTTTGTCTGCAAATTCGGCTTGATTGTAGGGTATTTATGATTAACCCTTCCCCACAGTGGAGCATTTAGTTAATTTTTATCTATGTTACCTGCTCTAGTTTAGTATCGTCACTCAACCGTGCAAACCGTGCCCCCAGCCGGATGTCATCTGTCCCAGGAAGGCTGCAGGGTTTTCCAGCAGGCCTCCAGACGCTACACACACATCCCTGGCACAACCGGAGCCCTCTCACCCCGTCTAATACGCCCCACCCCACTCGCCTCTGGACAACTGCTCTGACTCAAACGGATTAAAGATGACTCTCTTCTCTCACTTTCTTTTCTCTCTCTCTCTCTCTCTCTCTCTCTCTCTCTCTCTCTCTCTCTCTCTCTCTCTCTCTCTCTCTCTCTCCCTCTCTCTCTTCTTTCCATGCCGGATGAAAGGCCTCCCAGACACCCACTCCATGCACATACCATTCAGGCCAGGACACACAGGAAGTCTATGTGCTGCATGGAGAGGAGGAGAGGCGGGGGACAGGGGGGGTGGGAAGTGGCGGAGGAAAGGAGGGAGGGCGCTCAGTATAGAGGGAGAAAGGGGGAGATGAAGAGAGGGGGGGGGCTAGTGAAGGGCTAAATGCAAGTCATGTGAAGCTCATGAGAACTAAACTACAAAAGCTGGAATCTTGTTTTCCTCTGGACAACTCGTTGCTGATATTGTTTTGTTTCATTTCTGCGTCTTTATGCTGTTAACGCAATCAGGGTTTTTTTTCCCCACTCACCATGGCAACTGCATTTTCATCTTCATATCCTACAACTTAACTTGTGATGAATGTTGACAAAAATAAACTATTTCTCTGTGCCGATTACTGCGAAACAGAAGGTCAGTTATGTAGCTGACAGACACTTATTGATTGAGGCAATAAATCCTTTAGCATGCTTGCCGACTGTAAGTGTGTTGTGGTAATTGCCTGCTAACATTGTTGGCCTCTTCCTCTTATAAACTTTAGACGCAGTAGAGTCAAGCTACTGAAGTGAGTTGAATTCCTCAGAGTTGTTTGGCAGATTTGCCTTTTTTTCAGGAGGCACCATGCCATTTAGTTATGAGATTAGTTTCAGCCCAAATTCGCTGGAACTGTGAATAATTGCATCACGTGGAATGGAGCGCTTAGTGCATTTGTTACTTTTACACAGGGTATTGCTTTAGTGTGTGTGTGTGTGTGTGTGTGTGTGTGTGTTTGTGTGTGTGTGTGTGTGTGTGGGTGGGTGGGTTATTGGGTGACTGCAGCCCCAACTCGCAGGGAAAGGCGTCACGTCGCATGCTTTGAATTACTGTACTTCTGCGGCTGGTATACAGTCTGCTGCCAACTGTCTCGCAGTGGATCAGACAGCTAACATCAGCACTGTGGGTTCTGCCACGAGTCCTCCTTTAATTCCCACTCGCTCTTTTTTCCAACACACTTTCTCTATTTTTGATTTCTTTCACCACCGTCTCTCACTTTCTCTCCATTACACACACACACACACACGCACATTAGTGGCTCACTGTCTTTATTTTTTAATCATCTCCACTCACTCAAACTTATCCGTCTTTAATATTTAATCACACCATTTTCCCCCCTAAATCACGCAGTATATACAAGGAAAAACAGACACCGACACCCACGCACATTCCAGCGTGCAGCTCGCACAAACACACAGATTTGTCCGTGTGTTTACACAGTTCACCCGGCAGCTAATCTTTATGGCACTGCTGACTGAAGCCTGTCTTTTGTCGAAAAGGGCTTTTTAAAAAAAAACAGAGTCGGTCAGGTGACTAATCAGGCCACATTGCAACAGCCAGATCGCTGCCTGGCCCCTCCTGTGAATCCTGCCCAGGTGGTGCCAGGGAAAGTACTCATGACATCACCGCAAAAGGTTTCAACAAAAGACAAGCATTCCTCGCTCAATCGTAATCCACTTTGTTCATATTCAGCCCGACTTCAACCAGTCAGAACCAGTCAAGGAGCTTTTCTCTCACGCTCCCCTTTCTTAACCCTTTTTTTCTCTAAGTGACAAACAAACACCTCCAGGGCCTTCACACAGGTCCTTCACACAGGTCCTTCACACCGGTCCTTCATCTGTGCGTGTTAGGAAGTGGGAGCTGATTTAACAATAAGACACTCGACAATGTATTTCCAGTATATTTTGCCAGGAATTCCTTCTCCATTTGTCTTCTGCCTTTGTCAAATGGCTTGAGGAACTTGTCATGACCCGATTTTTCCCCCCACTGTTGCTAAGAAGTCATTGTTTTAAAGATACACAAAGGTACTCTCTATTCTTTATTAATATTCAGGCTTTTTCTAAAGCTTAATTCTTTCAATGCATCCTCATCAACATGTTCGTAACGCAAACAATATTATCAGCTTCCGTGTCAGGCTCCGGCCCCTCATCTCAGCACAACATTCACTCAGTGACCTTGCACCTTTGACTGTAAACAGGCTGTTATGCCTCTCTGGCTGCTGTTGTTGTTGTTGTCGAGAGTTCTCACAGATGATGTGCAGAAGGTTAGCTCCTTTTATAAATATGGCAGATGTCGGGAGCACAAACGGCTCAAATTAATGATTAAGCATGAAACAAAGTTTAATGTCCCGCATGTCTCGTCTCCAACAAAGATGTCGAGGTGATGAGAGGCTGCTGTTGTTCTTGTCGTGTCCCTGCTGTTCGAAGAATGTCCACGATTTCCTCTCTTTTGCTGCTATGAATACACTCTTAATGTCACTGCTATGCATTTTTCTTTAATTTTTTTAATCCAATCAATTGTGGGAAGTTCAAAACGGTCAAAATGAGGGACTTTTTCGGCGTTTCTGTTGATAAAAATAACGCCAAATAAGAAAGTTAATTCAGGGCTTGTGTCTTACATTTATCTAAACAGCTCCTTGTCGTTCTTTTTCCCCCCAACCTTCCTAAACAGCAAGTGAAACAATACCAAGCGGGCGTCACAAGATAAGTTCCTGACGCTCAGGAAGGTTTCCCTTCCTTTTATTTTCTCTGCCTTTTCCTCCGCAGGTCACTTCTGTAAAAAAAAAACTCTCCAACTCACCACCATCTGCTGTACAGTACGCACACATCCATACTTAAATATACAAACACACACACACACACACACGACCGCCACACTGCTCCCACACAGGATATGCAAATGACTCCTGAGAAACAAACTTCCTTCGTTGGTAAAGTCAAATGTTCTCTCTCACGTTACAGACGATTAACTGCAGAATTGTCAGTGATTTTTGTTATTTTGCAAGTCTACCATCTGAACTCATCAACCCAGTGGCCATAAATACGGACTTGCTCAGGATAAGCCTGCAAATAACTCAATCATACACTTCCTGTTTTTGAGCACGTAGTCGGTGACCTCAGGAGGAGGAGCGCAGGATGTGGAAGATACAGATAGATCTTTCCTAGATAGTATTAATTGGGACACATTTTTAACTGGCAGGAGGGGATGGGATGCATCTGTTGTGGAACTGGATGTTGTGTTGTTTGTTCCAGAAAGGCTGAAATGATTGGGTGTAAAGTCACCGCCTTCTTCCAAAGCTAATAACAACAATTCTGGAGTATTTGTGTTACTTGCTCCTACTTTTTTTAGCTACAATCACGCTGATGACTTTTCCTTTTCTTTATCTGTTTCCAGTTTAACGGGATATTTCATGATTCAAAGTGGGGTTATATGAGGTATTTATCCATCCATGTACAGTATTGCCTACAGTAGATGGAAGTCAGCATGTCTCCCGTTTTGGAGAAGCAGGCAGGAAGACAGGCACGGAAGCTGAGCAGTGTGCTGGGGCATTTTACCAACCTATAAAATCAGTTTAAGTGTACATTGTATTTACGATATTTTCACAGCTTTACCTTGCCGTCAGACAGGGGGACCTGAAGCTGTTAATGACGCTCTCATCGAAGCCACCGGACTACTTTATCAAAAACAGGAATTTTACATTGCAGAACAGTTAGTTTATTTGCAGATCAGTTAGTTTATTTGTTGTTTTTTTTGGGCACAGTTCAGACCAAAGATTGCAGCTACTTTCAATATGAAGGCCTGCAACGTTCTGAAGCCTGCCAGTTCACACCAGCAAGACACGACGAGGAGGTGTATCATCTCCATAGCAACGCCTCTTTGTACTACAGTCCAAACTTCTGACTTTTCAGGGTGTTTTTCATAGATGGATATAATTTGTAGCATCGTGAAATAGAAATGAGGACAGAGATAGTGAAATACTTGCTACATCCGGGGGGGGCGGCAGTAGCTCCGTCCATAGGTGACTTGGCTTGGAACCTGAGGGTGGACTGGTGGCTGGAGAGGTGCCAGTTCATCTCCTGGGCAGTGCCGAGGTGCTGTTGAGCAAGGCACCGAACCCCAACTGCTCGGGGCGCCGGTCACTGGCAGCCTCCTCGCTCTAACATCTCTCCATTAATTGCATGTCTATAGGTCCTGTCTATATGTGTGTATTTTGGGCCTGTGTGTGTGTAACATGAATAACAATAATCAAATTTCCCCGTTGCGGGACTAATAAAGGAATTCTTCTACTTCTTCAGCTGCATTTCTAGTAGAGATAAAACTGTGAAAATACCGTTTTCTTTCCCTGATTCACTGCTTTGTTCTCTGTCGCTCCCTATTAAGGGTAAAGCTCGCTCAACCCTCTCTCTCTATGACTCTCTTGAACTCTCCTTGAGCCTCCGTCCAAAACTGCCATTTCAACCAGCTGACAGTTTGTAATTGACTTGACCACCAGACTTTCCGAGGTAGTGGTACCAGCAACTCCCTCTCCTTCAAAGTTAAATTATCCTTTTTGTGTCAGTGTAGTCTGG
>NC_139841.1:24976499-25011499 GCF_963691815.1 Echiichthys vipera
AGGGTTCCCTTAAAATACTGGTAAAGTTCACTGGTTTACATTACAGTGTGAGATAGGAAGCGGGAAATGAATCAAAGCACCTAATGACAGAGCAAATATAGTCTTGCCTTTTTTTGTGGTTGATAAGGACGGCAGTGTTAGTCATTAAGCTGCAGTGATGTTGTGTCATTTCAGAACAGATGCCTACTGTAGCTCCGCTCGCTGTAAATGTTGAAGTAAATGCAACGTCTACTGATGCGCCTGGAGCTTTAATGTTTGTTTTCAGCGTTGTCTGATCTGTGTTTTAAGTCATGCAGTGTTCCATTACTGAAATCAGATTTACTTCTCCGGGTGGCAAAGTCAATGTTTATCTCTTCTGTAAACCACAGTACATTCTGGAGGCCTCGCCAGCAGGCCTTGTTGCTAAGGGACTATGGGGAAACTTCACCCCCCACCTCCGCCCTCCACCCCCATTCCTCCCTCTCTAATCCCCCACCACCACCCCACCCCCCTCACACACCCCTTCAAATTGCCGGAGTGTACGTGCCTGGCCGTCCAGTAAACTTCCTGTCTGGAGTACACAGATATGCTGATATTAGTGGCATCAATTTACTTGTGAGAATTGTCATGCCCATGCAAATGTACACAAGATTGCTATCGTTGATTGTTTACTGTGTGCGTCTGGGTGTTGGTTCACACAGGAAATATCCCTCCATGTCTCTGTGGACAACACAGACAAGGGCAAGACTGACATCTGGGACAAGTGGAGGCCAAACTCTGTCACTGGGGACTTAGCAGTGGTCAACAAATCGGCCACTCTAGTAATACTTTAACTTCTGCTTATTGCTGCTTCGCATGGTGACCATGTGAACTGTTTCAACAGAGCCTGTGGCCTGGAGAGGCTACATGAGCACTGAATGATGCAATGCGATGCAACCAACTCACTGTCATACCAGGTGGTTGCACGCCTTTTTTATGTTTGCCTGTCACACTTTCCAACCAGGTATTTATGCCCGAAAACAGACTTAATGATGTTTTATTGTTGGCCAATCAATTATTCTGAAGGAACATACCGCTGCTGTCGTCTGCATCATTAATGTGAGTTATTCTCCGGTTATCAAAGACCTGCTGACTCACTTAGGGAGTGCCACCTGCTCAGGTGCGGCCCACATGTGTAATGCATACCAAAAGAGGCGAGTCAGTGCTCACACACGAATGGCCGAGCTTTGAGATAAGTGGGCAGGAGTGTTGGGAGTGTGTCAAACATCTCTTATAATCACACTGACTTCACCTAGCTTCATTCTGATGTGTGTTTGGACCCAAATAGCAACATATTCCTGATCCCATACAATGTCAGAACGGCATTGTGGTGCAATATTCATCTGTATTTTATTCATTTTGTGTTCTGTACAGAAGTCATCTGATGGGTCACATGAGTTAGATGTTTACTATGTTCTTTAAGGAAATAATGCTAGGAATGTTTGCCAAAGGGATGCAAAGCTATTCTTAGCATCTTTTTCACATGTTTCTATTTGTATTGCACCTGAATAAAATGTGAGTGCTCTGCACACTGGGGGAGATACTTTTCTAAGTCAGAAAGTAGCTATTTTGTCATCTGTTTAGTTGTATAGAGGTGTATTTTGTGAGTGCAGTGTGTTTGTAAGAGCTATCTATTCGTACTATATAAGAGAAAACCATAAAGTAGGAGGAGATGACTATTAAAAACCTGCTGTAGCACTTTTCTCCCCAAGTGCTCCTGAAGCTAATGTGAGCATTTAAGAAGAGCTGAAACAATAAGTCAATTATTTTGATAATTGATCAATCATTTCAGCCACTTTTCAAATTAAAAGCCCAAACATATTCATCCCGGTCCCAGCTACGCCCATGTGAGGGTTTGCTGCTGTTTTCAGTTTTACGTCATTATAAACTAATTATCTTGTTGGTCGCAGAAAAGAGCTATTTTCACATGACACTGTGGTTTGTGATAAATTGTGATTAACATTTTTGTAACTATTTTTGGACAGTAGGCTAAAACGGCAGATTGATCAATGATGGAAGTTATTTTAAGTTGATTTATTCAAGATTATTCGGTTTAATCAAGAGAAAACTATGAAGCAGAAGGAAATCATCATTAAAATGTGTCACAATAGAAAATGTGGGCATTCCAGTCATGGATAAGTCAACTCACACAAAGAAAATCAACTATTTTAATAATCGATTTATGGTTTAAAAACTTTTTCAAGCAAAAATGATAAACATTTTTAGTGCTTACGTGAAAATTGTGAAGATCAGCAATTCGATTTTTAGAAAAGTTGTAGACCTAACGTTCAATTCAGTCTAAGAAAGAAATCCGCTGATTCATTGATAATGAAAATAATAATTACTTGCAGAAATACATTTTTCGGTACTGTATCAACTCAAAAAGTGCACTAGTCGAGTGCAGATCTCAAATAAAAATAGAGTTGAATCTCAATCAATCGTCCCTTCAGAGTCACTTTAGTTGATCATGACATATCAGGTATGGATTTAATCTGCACGATTATGCTGCGGTTCAAAATGACACCAAACTCGTCTATGGTACGTCAGTTTTTGAGCCACAACAGGCCAGGATGTGGTCTGCAACAGATGAGGTATGGCCCTTTTTTTGCATGGCCAATTGGCGGGAGATTTTGCTTTATACTGGTCGATTAAGAGGAATGAGTAGTCCGCTGTCAATTACGGTATAAAACAGAGCCTCAAATCAAACATAGGATTCTCAGAAATTGCGAATCACTGCTGGAGATCACTCCTCTACTGGTCAATTGAATTTTTAGTAATAAAAAAAAGTTTCCTAAGCCCAAGTTGACATATTTAGATTGCAACCAACAGTCAAAAACCCCAAATATCTTCAATTTATTCTAAACAAAGACTAAAAAAGGACAGCAGATATGAACATTTGGGAAGTAGCAGCCTGAGAAGTTGTGGCATATTTTCTTAAATAAGGAGCTGAATTAATAATCGATCTTCCAAAACACTTGATTAATTAATAATGTGTTGATTTGCCGTGTTTAATAATTTATTTATAAGGTACTTAAGGTACAGAAGACGTTTAGTGGCATGATCTTAATATGAAACCAGAGGGGCTTACGGTCCGCATCAGTCCTGTATCCTCTGACTTCCTGCGTTCCTGGAAGAATGAGCACATTATAACAGACGTTTAGAGCCTTAGACCAAAGTCAACCTTTGTTCGGAGAATGGACTTCTGTTTACAAAGACATAAATCCAACATAAATTCCAGCTATTGATGGTCACTTAAGTCCTTGTTGACCTGCCACCAGCAGCCACATGTTCTACATTTTTGCTGTGATGTGTTTATAGAGAAGGCTATAAACTGACGGCACTTCACAGACTCTTCTTTTTTTCTTCTTCTTTTAACACAAAGACCAGCTTTAATAGAGCTAATGTGATTGTCTCTAGAGCGAGGTGATGGATTCCTGCACATACTTTAATGTATTAGTCATCCGTTTTGCTCTTTTCATTCGTACCCTCCTGAGGTTGTCTTGTGCGTCGCCACTCGTAAGCTTCTCTGTAAAGGGCCTAATCAGAATTTGAAAGGGCTAATAAGTAAATAGCCCTACTGCACAGAAATCTCTAAATTCAATTTGTGGATTGACGTCCAAATTCAGTATCCCTGAATAACTTGATGACTCATAATGCTGTTGTTTACTCGTGTGAGATCAGCAGCCAGCCCCTTTAAAAACCACACCAGAGACCGACTCAACCTCACAACACAAGCGAATGGGAAAATATGTGTCACGCTGCACCTGCTTACAACTTTTGAACTCTGTAAACTTTAAGCAACCCTCTCTCTTTCACTCATCAAAACAATAAGCCCATTTGCATGTGGTCAACATCAGCGTAAGCGTCATTTCACCAACTTGGGGTCGCGGATCGAACGCGGGGAAATCATTAAAACCTTCTTCGTAGCGGGTTGTTTTTTTTCTCTGAATCAAAGGTGAATGTGACCCAACCGGCTTATGACACACTGTCACACTCGTCTAATCAGTGAAACATACCTCCTGAGGAAACTCAAGAATTTGTGTCGTGGAGCTGCAGCTTCCCTGAGTTATAAATATCCAGCCTAGCGGATATGTTGTGGGTCCAATCGGGTGCTGGGCCTGCTCTGAGGCAGGCTGCTGTGGGGGGAACAGTTTGGAGCTGAACCCTGCATGAAGCCTCTGTATTGTCTCGAGCTTCCTGTGCTCCCTGAGAGGAGGGGGCTGTCGCTTTTCACACGCTCCCACACATACACTGTATGTGTCCTTGTGTGTGTGTGTGTGCCGTTTTTGTGGCTCAACAATGCGTTTTTTTCACACTGTGTGCTCTTTACGGTCTAACTTCTTCAAATTGACATGGGAGTCATTGTCTTCATTTTATATCATTCAGCTTTATTGTGATGAATGTACCCAAGCTTGGCTGAACCTCGGATTTACTCACAGTACCGTAGCAGGTGTCAGACTCCTTTTTCTTGACACGGGCTGGGTTGTACATGTCTTCACCATTTAAGACAGGATGTCAGTGTAATTCATCACTCAAGGAAAGTCGTGCATGCCCCCCCCACCCCCCGTCTCCTGTGGGTATACCAGGCTTTATCTATGGAGCAGAGAGCTTTTACTGTCCTGTCAAGGTCAGCCTTGAGGGATTTGAATAGTACATTACAAGCACTTATTGAGCACTGTAGAGGAAAATACATATTACATACATGAAATATAAAGTTTAATTTAAGACTAAATGTACTGTAAATGTATCACTTTCATCCCTTTTGGATAAAAGAGCCACGTGAACAACACCGCGACAGTATAGATTAGGAATCATTTATTCAATCCGACAAGACAATTAAGCAGTAAGGGTCGGTAATGCTCAATGGTTAATTTTTGGTAATTTGCACTAATGATTTGTCAAAATTGAGAAAAATGTTACACGTTCTCTGGTTCCAGCTCCTAAAACGTTCTCTCTGGTTTGCGACTTCGCTTTGATAGAAATTGGATTAATTGTGTAACAGGGCAACATTGTTCTGAGGATTTGATTGGTACAGTGCTTAAACTCTGACATCAGTTGTGGTTTGCAACAGCTGCAGCTGTAATGCAGACAGTATCGGCTCATGTTATGAGATGGGGGGGGGGGGTTGTTTCTCCTTCCTGTGGTTGAGGGAGGCCATGTTGTTTGATAGAGATTGAGCTGTGGTAAGGTCAGGGGAAGACACATGTCGTTGACATTTAAAGTGAGGTAAACACTTTATATTTAACGCGTCATTGATGACAAGAATTCATAGCTGGGGCAAAAACATGTTCGCTCATCCTCCAGCCAGGACTCAGACCTTTTCACCACCGTCCCAAACCTTCCCGAAATACAGTTTAAACCTGAAGAAAATGCTGGATAAGACAACTTAACTTACGTTTTTCTACAACTTCCATAATCAAAAGTGATGTGGGGCGTCTATAAAACACCATGGAAATGGTTATATTGTTAATAAAAACTTTGGTTCATCCATTCCTTTATTCACATCACTTTCATTCTATTTATAAGTCAACATTTATTTTGTTTATTGTAGCATTTTGTTCTGTAAGCACTGTGGGTGTTCATGTGCGCGCGTGTTGCACATGTGAGTAGGTCCTCTGCTGGGCATGCTCCAATGAGAGAAGGGGAGAGAGAGAGAGACAGATAGCATTGTGGAAGTTTGTCTCCGTCTTTGTGTTTATCTCTTCTGCACGTTTTGCCGGTGGAAAGTGGAAAATCCCGCCACTGCTTCGGGACGCCACTGTAACTGCCTGACATATGAGGTTCACTCTCTCGTTGTGTACGTTTGAGTGCCTGAACACACGCGTTTGACCTGCTCTTGTGCAATTCCACATCGACACTTTCCTCAGAGATTAATGTTATGCTTTAATCACAGTTGTATAGTATGTATAACCTTCCTTCCTGCAACACATTTCTTTAAATTGTTCCTTATCATTTGATTTTATCCCCAGGACAGCGGGACACCCTTAAGTTAAAGCCCTGCCTTGCAGCCTATCATGCGCTTGAGTCCTTAAATAGCATCAGTTGCAATATGGTAAGAAAGTTGTAACGGTTTATAATCAGTGTCAGTTTACTTTGTTGTTGACCGTCCAGCTGCGGACAATCTATAATCCAATGAACCGATTAAGTTGTTGTCGGGTCTACAAATACAGTGCAGTTAAGGTTACGCTAAAAAAAAAAGAAGATCCATACGTAAATGCATTAAAATTTGATCTAAAATTAGTTTTTTTGAAAATATTTCTAATCTAACTTCCTCAGCACTTAACTGATTCATTTTGTATTTTAAATCTAAACTTCTAAAGAGCTCTTTTCATCTCTGCCATGATGTCCGAGAGTATGAGTGTACTCTATGGTAACTATTATAAATGCCCCGTAATTGATTAAAGAAAAGAATTGGCTAATAAGAGACGCATGATATGGAAAGTCAGGTCCGACTCTGCACACAGGAGTGTAATGAAGTACATCACGTTGGTCCTTATCAGTTGGCTATGATTGAAATCATCTGTCCAGTATGAAATAAAGGCTCCCCCTGGTTTATTTGTGTGTTAGTGTGCATGTGTTGTTTTGCGTGTGTGCAAGAGTTCATTGCATTTTGAGTTTCTGCCCAATTTCTTTAATAATGGAGCGCACTGTAATCCCCTCAGAGATAGGAGTGATCACAGCCCGTCTAAATGGCCCATTGATAACCTAGGTCAGCTGAAAGGATGTCCTGTCATTTAGTCACAAATGCGTTCTCAGTGTACATGGCATGTGTTGCGTTGGTGCCAAGGCAATTTAGTAGAACCCAGGGTGTTTAGAGGAAGCGGAGGGAGCTACTGTTGTCGGATAAACAGAGGGTCCCTCATTATTTTATTGTAACTTTTTATTAGTTTAAATTGCACGGTACTAAGCTATTACACATACAGACTGAAAGAATGACAATAAGACACTGTTTTACCAAGTAATCTGCAGCCAAGCCCATTCATTGTACAGAAGATAGAGAGGACTGTGAAGTGGACTGAACCACTTCAGCCGGGGGTTGGACACTTTCCAGGGATTGTGGGTTTGGAGGGCTTTCGACATTGAGGTTATGGTCACTCCAGTCTTCCTTCTCCCTCGGTTATGGAGGTAAAACTAAGCCACATTGTGGCTGCCCATGGTGTTTATGTATACAGTGCATTTATGCCCATGTAGTTTAGCAGCCATAGAACATTAGTGTGGACACATGTTGATGACGTTGGTCGATTTCCAAGTCTGCAAGCAGGCAGTGTTGGAGAAATACCATTCGGCGGGATTTCCTCAGACCTGATTCTCATGTTAGCACACAGAGAAGTGGTGAGGCATTGCTATAAAAAACTGCTGTTAGCTTTTTGTCTCTGAAAGAATTGGTCAATTAACTAATTAGTAGCTCAACAGAAAATTAATTGTTTTGATCGTTGCTTAAATCATTCTTAAAAAAGCAAAACATTACATCATTGCAGATTCTCTCAAGTGAAGATTTACTGCTTTTCTTTGTATTATATAAGTGTAAACTGAATATATTTTGGACATTTGAACATGTTTCCTTGGGCTCTGGCTGGGAAAGGTTTTACAGATCAAACAATTCACCAATTAATAAAGTGTATTGGATAGTTGCAGCCCGACTCCTCTTTATAAAATGCAACTGTATATTCTGTGTAGCCCTCCTTCGACTGCTGAGCATAACAGGTTTGCTATTGGAAGCAGCTGCACCTGGGAGTGTTTTGAATCACGGGCTCTGGAATGAACAAAGACTGGAAATGATGTCATCTCTATGCTGTCCATGCACCTTCACCGTCAAAGAGACACCTGAGTTTGAACTTCTGATCGGCCTTAGGCTTTCATTAGCTCCTCACTGCTGGATAAATAAACTATTGGAAATTCAGTGCAACTTCACATTCTGCCTGTGCTTTGTAGGAGTATTGGATTACCATTAGTGCAGCTCATTCTTTCCTCAGTTGTCTTTTTTCCCATCTTTTCTTTCCACCGCGTTGTCGTGCGCATGTGCTTATACGCGCATGATTTTGCCTTTTCACACGGCTTCTACTTGCTCTCTCCCTAAGTCCGTGTCTCTCTACATCCCCCACCCTGAATTCATACACATAGTGTATTCAAGTCTAAAGACTCACCCTGTGTCATGCAAGCTGTTAGTTCCCCCTCTCATTTTATCTCCCTCCCTTTTCCCTCTCTCTTCTGTCCCCCCCTCCCCAGAATGTTTGGATAGATCTAAATGGTGTGATTGTGACTGCTCTGCCGGCCGTCTGCCCCTCCACGTCTGCCTCTCAGCTTCTCTGGAAAGTCTGACGTGAGCAGAGGGAGAGGAAGAAGGGAAAAGTCAGTGAGAGAGAGAGAGGGAGAGGGGAAAGTTCTTTTGAACAACAAGGCATGGCGGCCCTCCAGAGAGCCAAGTCTAGCGTCAGGAGTCAGTCTCAGCTCCAGCCTGTCCCTCTTTCGCTACCTCTGTTTATCTGTTCTCAGTCTTTATTCCTCCCATTCTCCCACACTGTCTTTTTACACAACCTATTCCCTGCAGAACATCCCATCCCCAACTCCCTGGCTACGGTTTCTCGCTTTGAATCGACCCACCTCCTCCTCCTCTTTCTTCCTCTCAACCTGGCCATCTCCACCCTAACTTGTTCCTTTCTCTCCTGGTCTAGTAGAGGTGGAGGTGGAGGTGGGGTCGGTTGCCCAGGAGAGACAAAACCTCCAAATCTAGGCCTCTCATTTACCCAGGAGGTGTCGCATTGCGTTTGAGGCGCTTCATGGCGGTGTCACATGTCGTGGCATTCAAAGAGCCAGGGTTTAAGAATGTGGGTCATTTGAAGTAGAGGCACTAAAGTGTGTTGTCTGCCAATGAATAGGGTCTTCTCACATTGACATGGTGAAAAGCGTGTGAATAAACACCAGCGCCTGGGGGCCACACTAAAGTGTTCGGCTGTATTCTTCTCAGTACCCCACCTATACAAGCCTGTTATTATCCAGCAGATGAATGGATTTCTGGGATCACATTTGATACGTCCACTGTGCTGGTGTTAGCTGAGATACCTTATCAAACTCTTTATGTTACACGCCCACAGTAGAGGAAACAGACTCTCTGCTTTTTAAACCTCTCCCACAAGAAAACCAGATCATGGAGTAATTAAGTTTGGTTGCCTGTTGCGCTGCATGTAGTTAGTGTATAGCTCTGTGTCCTGCACACACAGGGTTGTTTTGCCTCTAGTTCTGACCAGCTGGATGGCTCCTGTAATTGCTTTCCCACGGCAGATGCTCAGATCAGATGGTTCAAATTAAGTTGTAGATTGCTCACACAAGGTTCCCTATGAAGATAGACTCTCCTCTTTACTGTCCTTCATCTAATGAGTTTGAGTGGGTGAGTCTGTAATGTGGAAACACAAAACTAATGCAAAGCTTTTGTCCTTTTTCCCCCCCCTTCCTATTTTCTCTCCCTGACCTTGATCATCCAGGTGTTTGTGGCAGCGGTCCTCCTCGGGCTGGTTTGTCACGCAGCAGAACTTCCAGCATCGCAGTGGTCCAACGATGACTACAAAAACCTCACCCTTCGACGACACAGAACATGCGTTGAGAATGAGCAGTACCTCCACCAGGGGCTCTGCTGCATCAATTGCCTGGCTGGTAAGGAGAATCACACTTAGTAGAAAATACAATGGCCATTACAGCTCCAGTTACAACCAAACACATGAGGAATGCAAGTACTGCAACGTTTCAACCTTAAACTTCATCTGATCAACAAATTGCTTTGCTTCCTGTGTCCTCAAACACTGACAACACAACCTGGGTGCAAGATGGCACAAAGACTGGCATTTTGTGTGGAAAAAAAGATTCAAATGTCAAACCCATAGCCTGACCTGCGTCCCTAATGAGTTTTGCAAATATTCTCTGCATGGTCTGGAAAGAATGTATGATGGCCAGGAGCAGGAGGCAGACCGCTCCTACTCAGCAGATCAGAGTGAAGCACAAATACAAAAGTGCAGTATGTGCTGCAGTTATTTCTAAGTCCCAGAATATATAATATATATGAATATAGAATTTAGCCTGGATCCAGTGTAGGCTACTACATGCACTTGCACGCTGATTGAATAATTTAATTTGCTGCTGATTTTGAATTCTAAGAAATCCGTTTATTTGATCAACTCTGGTTTTTCGTTCTCGTTCACTTTATCTACTAATGCGGTAACTCTGAAACATGTGCCACGCTCATTATACTGTGTGTGTGTAAGAGCATTTAAATGTAATTAAAACCTAAATGTTGCTTTCATCATGACTTTAAAGGGGTTCCGCGAGAGCTCGTGCAAATCAACGCTTATCTGAAATCTTCATCGACAGTAAAAATGGAAATTAGGCCTTTAAAAAATCTACTGTGTGCACAAAGACAGAGACAAAGAGACAGTGAGAGATCATTCATAGATATTGACTGATAAAAAAGAGAATGATTGCCTGGTAGTGGCCTTAAACATATTCTCTTGGGTTGTTTGATTTTCCCACTATTGTGATTCTGTTTCTTTCTTTGTCAGATGGTTGTTACCACATACTTAAAAGCCTCTGTGACCACTTAATGGAATTACTTTTTACTGTTTGCTGTTTTTGTCAGTATGAGCTTTTACATAACCAAGCTTTTGTTTTGTTTTTTTGCCTTAATGCACAATGAATATCAGTTTTACTCATACGCTAAAACAAGCTATATTTCCCCTGAACTAACCCCAATGCCAATGCTCTATTTACGCCAATCCATTGGCAGCCCCCACGCTCTGACAGCTCTCCATTAATTGCATGTATATAGGTCCTGTTTGTGCATGTGTGTGTGTAACATGTAAAATAACAGAGTGAAAAAATTGCATTTCCCCTTGCGGGATTAATAAAGTAATTCTTTTGCTTCTTCTTCTTCTTCACTCATCAGTGAGTTCAACCAAAGATTTCTGTTCCCATGCTCTACTGTGTCTTTTTCTCATTTGTTCATCAGCTAAACCCTGGAAACACATGAGCATCAAGAGGTTTTAGTCACTGCATGCATGAACTGAGTATAACAATTCTAAGCATGAAAACCGAGCAGTAGAGGTCAAATGACTGGAGTTCGGTGAATTAGTTCCTGTCCTTTTTTCGAGTGCCCATGAAGTACAGGCGTTAACTTCCAGAAAACTTGTCATCTCGTGTTAAACTGTTAATCATGCCCGAGTAAAGACGTATTTTAAAAAGTCCCGTCTCTCTGCACACATCAACTCATTCTGCCCTTCTCCACTTAGCTGATATCCCACTGTTTTACAGTTCAGAAGCACGCAACACAGTGAGACTCCTGTGGCATGTCCTTTCCCAGTGTTACACCACAATACAGAAGTCAGGATTCACAAGACTTTAGTTGCCTGGAATTCCTGCATATTAATCACATGAGTTGCTGTTTTATTGTTTCATTTCCAGGAACCTTTGTGCACAAGGGATGTGAAAGAGACCAGGACGAAGGGACCTGTCTTCCCTGTGAGCATGGACAGACCTACACGGAGCACTCCAACGGGATGAACCGCTGCTTGCCCTGTACACACTGTCGCTCAGGTAACCAGACTGTCTGCATCTTGACGTGTATCTTATAATATCATCATTTTGAACTGACTTATCGACAATCAACTAATTGTAAAATGCTAAATGGACTTGTACTTATATAGCGTCTTTCTAGTCTTCTGACTACTCAAGGCGCTTCACAGTGTCTGTCACAATCACCCATTCACACTGATGGCAGTGGACATCTACAGACCATCTAATCTAATCTTCACACCACATTTACACACCCATGTGCAGCAAGAGGAGCAATTCGGGGTTCAGTGTCTTGCCCAAGGACACTTCGACATGTGGACCGGGGGAGGTGGGGATCGAACCGCCAATCTCTCGAATGGAGGACGACCCACTCTATCACTGAGTCGCCCCATTTATAATTGTTTACCCATTTATGTGGAAGACAAATACAGCTGACTCTAAATTGCCTGTCTATTGTAAAGGGACCACTGCAGTGTGTTTATGGACAACTACAGGAAGTACGTCAAGTCACGTTGAACCAGGAAACAGCTTTATTATATAGGCGAACAAGTTCCGAGTTGTAAAATAAGAAAAAATAAACAACACTTGTCCTTTTAATTCCAAAGTAGAGTATTCTGTAATCCGGTGTGTCAAAGATATATTGTTTGGGAAAGTTAATACCCTTTTGTCTGGACCCCCGCCTTTCAGAGCCACTCGTGAAAATGGGATCTTATGATGTTACACAGAGTCGCGGGGGCGTGTCTTTGTTGTTTTGTTTCGCGGGCTGAATGTGAGCATGTAACCCGTCTCAGGAGATTTGCTTGTGTGTCTGTCCTACCTGGCTGAACTGGGTGTGGCTGTGTCTCATTGTCTCCCACACTGGGCGTCTTTGTGTCCAAGTGAAAGGCTGGAGCCGCAGAAAAGAGACTACTGTTACATAGGACGTGTTGTGTTCATTCATCGCCGTTTTAAGATGGAGCTTTGTGTCTCTGGCTCTTGTTTTAACTTGTTCACAAGCACGTAATAAAAAAAATAGGGCCGCGCTAAAGGAAATGTAAATTCAATGTTTAAAAGTTTCCCTTGCTGTGGACTTACCTGCACTTGGAATGGAAATAATATCGACACGGCTACAGACTCAATGCATCATTCATTGGGCTACGTGGACATTTGCCTTCTCGAAGTTGAAGCTACGTTGTTGTCCTTCTGAAACAAACAAAGCCTTATTATGAACGCCGTGGAGAATACGTTCACTGTGAAAGCAATTTGGGGTTTCATTCAGAACATATTGATTCAGATTAACTTCAGAGAATCCTTAGGTTATAAAAGAAGTGCATAGGAAAAAAAGCCATTCAGATTCAGCCGAACAGGCACTTCAGTCTGATTTTTTCACCCTCCCCACTCCAAATACGCAGACTTATATAAAGCACCTGCCAATTTAGAATAACACAATCAAAAAATTATAGTGTGTTCCTCAAAACACCAGCTGCTTGACTGGTGGTGGCTGAGTATTGACCCGAATTACAATCTGAGCAACAGATCCTAATCTAAAGCTTTGTTGCTCTCCTCTGCATGTGCTTTATTCCAATTATCAATGATCATAATCATGTGACAAAACTGAAAAAAGATGATTTGTCATCTACGCTGAGCTTCAATACCAGTTGCTTCGTGCAACACAACAACAGGCTCCAGACAGAATCTGTGTCCACTTTCAATGTTCTTCTTTAGCGCAGCGCGTAGGAAGCAGAGAGTGTTCTCAGCAGCGTGTGAATGTGAAACGGCTCCGCTGGTCATTAAACTGCAACCCCATTTCCAAAACAGTCGGGATGCTGTGTACAGTGTAAATAGAAACAGAATGGGATGATTTGCAACACATTGAAAGCCCATATTTATTTGACAATAGCACAAAGACAACATTTCAAATATTGAAACTGAGAAATGTCATTGTTTTTTGAAAATGACATCCTCGTTTAGAATTTCGTTCACTGGATTAACTGTGAGATTATCCACCAGGTGTTTTCTTTGAGCATTTCACAGCTTTTACAGTCTTATGTCGCCACTGTCCTAACTTTGAAAAGTGTTGCTGGCATCAGATAAAATGTCAGCCTCTCTCTAAGGGAGACTCCAGCCACCCTCCTGAGAAAACCTATTTGGGCCGCTTGTACCCACGACCTCGTTCTTTGGGTCCTGACCCAGCTTTCATGACCACAGGTGAGGGTAGGAATGAAGATTGACCGGTAGATCCAGAGCTTTGCCTTCTTCAGCTCTCTTTTCGTCACAACGGTGCGGTAGAGCGACTGCAACACAGCTCCCGCTGCTCCGATTCTCGGGCCAAACTCACGCTCCATCGTCCCCTCACTTGTGAACATGATCCAGAGGCACTTGAACTCCTTAAGTTCAGCCATCCGTGAGGAACTCGGAGTAGAGCCGCTGCTCCTTTGCATTGAAAGGAGCCAGTTGAGGTGGTTCAGGCATCTAGTAAGGATGCCCCCAAGGCGCCTTGTTAGGGAGATGTTCCAGGCACGTCCAGCTGGGAGGAGGCCTCGGGGAAGACCCAGGACCAGGTGGAGAGATTATATCTCCACACTGGCCTGGGAACGCCTCGGGATCCCCCAGTTAGAGCTGGTTAATGTGGCCCGGGAAAGGGAAGTTTGGGGTCCTCTGCTAGAGCAGCTGCCCCCGCGACCTGACCCCGGATAAGAGGCTGAAGATGAGATGAGATGAAAAAATGTCTCAGTTCTCAACATTCGACTTGTCTTTGTGCTACTTTCAATGAAATAAGAGGTTCCAGTGTTTCTCAAATTATCACGTTCTGTTTCTTTTTATGTGTTTCACTTGTTCCAGCTGTTTTGGAAACAGGGTCGTAACACACAACAACAGAACTTGATTCCTAGCTTGATCAAATAGATTGAATGGAAAACAAATGTGACAGAACGGAGCGGATTAAGTCAGGGAACAATATCATCGGCATGTTCAAAATCCAACCAAATCAGCTTTGTTGAATTTCTATGTTACTCAGGCCTTTCTGATTTATTCCCAGGAACCTTTCGTTAAATATAAAGGTTCATTGTGTCAAACTTAAGAAAACATTTATAAAATGATCTTGTTATGACTTATTTTCATAGTTAACCATTTGTTATTTTCAAGTATTTGTCCTCTACACTCACTAGAGAGGATAGTGTGCCGCACGGCTGAGCGTTTAACAGCCGTGCGATAAATGAGATTGTCCCAGAGTGCCCCAGAGTGCCCCCGCCCCGTCTTTAGAAACGCACAAAACAGCCCTCAAAGGAAATTGTCATTAGATCTTGATTGTTATTGGGGCTGACCTGAGAGAGTGTGCACCTCATATAGACTCAGTCCTTGTTAAAGGCTGCGGTTCAAATCTAAGCTGCCGCCCTTTACTGCGCGTCATCCTCCCTCTTTCTCCCTGGTTCCTGTCACTCTTCAAACTGCACCGGCAAAATAAAGGCAAAAAGCCTAAAAATGAATCTGATTTTAAACATGTGATGGTTATACATATGATTGAAACTATAACAATCAAACCCATTGTCCCAATAACTTGGCAGAAGTAGCAGTCAAGGAGTGCTCTGGTAAGCAGCTGTCTCTGTGTGAGTGTGTGTGTGTGTGTGTGTGTGTGTGTGTGTGTGTGTGTGTGTGCACACAGTGAGAGCAGAACGAGACAGCTCAAAAAACCAAGAATACTGACAAGAGGCACAGAGTTCCCAATCATTTATAATTGGTGCCCAATAAGGCTGCAACCAACAATTATTTTCATCATTTATTAATGTGACGATGTTTTTCTAGATTAATCGTTTAGTCTATAAAATGTCAGAAAACTGTCCTTCCCAGTTTCTCAAAGTCAAAGGTGATGTCTTTAAAAGTATTTTGTCAGTCTTAAACCTAGAGATATTCGGTTTACTGTGATATCAAACTGAGAAAAGCAGGAAATCTCTATATTTGAGAGGCTGAACACAGTATTTTCTGCCTTTTTTGCATTAAATATGACTCAATGAACAGTTAGTAGATGATCAAATTAGTTGGTGATTATATTTCTGTCGATCAACTAATAGTTGCAGCTCTAGTGTCAAGAGCACACACTAAAAATATTGACTTTAAAAGATATTCAGATTTATTTATCTTTACCTCTGTGTACATGCACATATGTGGAAATCAAACTAGGATAAACACACTCAAAACACAACTCGACTTGGGGACAAATCCCTGCTCTGTGTATGTGTATAAGTCATTTCATATATAGTCCTGCAGGCCTGTTCTACCCAGCTACAGTATATTAAGGTCATTATGATCGTTTCATTGATAGTGACTGAAAATGAATGAGGCAGAGAATTACGAGTACGATAGAGTGAGAGAAGAGAAACTTGAATACTTAAAGTCCTTCAGTTAACTCCATTTAATACTCACCTTACATGTGTGAAGACAGACTGTCCCCCAATAAAATCCACAGTTTTCCTGATGAAGATGACGTAATGTGTGCGGACAGATGACTAATTGTGGACTTTGTATCCTGAGCAAAGTTGTAATTGTCACCAGTGGAAAAGTTGACTAAACATGCCGTCATATACCGTCGGTGAATCTGGTCATAAATTTGCACTGGAAATCTGAAAAATTACTTTGCAAAGTTCTTTAAACTTAAGAAAATCCATCCATCTTCAACCGCTTGTCCCTAACAATGTCGCGGGGGAGGGCTGACATAGGGCGTAGGCGGGGTACACCCTGGACAGGACACCAGTCTATCACAGGGCACATAGAGACGAGGACCATTCACACTCACACCTACGGGCAATAGAGTCATCAATTAACCTAACACACGTCTTTGGACTGTGGGAGGAAACCGGAGAACCCAGAGAAAACCCACGCAGACACGGGGAGAACATGCAAACTCCACACAGAAGGACCCCCAGGATTCGAACCAGGAACCCTCTTGCTGTGAGGCGACAGTGCTTAACACCACCCCACCCCTGTTAAGAAAATATAAAATTAAATTCACAATTTGCTACAATATGAGCTGAATTGTGTGAACAACATTGTAGGAAAAGTAGTGTAGAAGAGGATTACAGTATGTTAAGAGTGTGCTCATATTTTGCAACCAAACCAACCTAACACGGTATTTTCTCCTTAATTGGCAAACATGGACATCACATTTCTGTGAAAGGTCGTCCTGTGGAGGTTAACTGCTGTGTGTTATTCATTTTGATCATATCCTTAAGGGGCTACTGGCTCCCCAGGTCAGGCTCTACAAGTTAGCTACGAAGCCAACCACATTCTCGCAATGTGGTAACGCAAGTTTCTTGTCTGTCTGTTATCGTTGGCTAAGACGTCACTGTATGAGCCAAGATATGTGTTAAATTGTCATATCATGTTTTATATCTGTCTGTGTATCTGGTGTGGTAACTGGCAGTTAAATATGTTATTTGATTGATGTCCCTTATTATTGTATTGTCATGATATTATACAAAAAAACTCATGCCTGCCAATTTTTCTTCATCTTTCTGTACGACGCTCAGATGAGATTCAAACTGCGTCCTGCACCACAACTACAGACACCAGGTGCCAATGCAGACCAGGCACCTTCTGTGTCCCAGATCAGGCCTGTGAAGTCTGCAAACGCTGTGCCAAGTATGTGTCATTTACTTCTTCCCTGAAGTAGCTTTCAGTTGTAAACTTCAACTGTATCAATAATATCCAAGATGAATATATACCTGGGCGATTTGAAACTCTTTTGAATGCACTGCATGGTTGGATTTCCATCTTAAACAGCCAAATATTATGCTTTTTTTGTGTGCGTTTTTTACTGACTGCAAAACATTTTTTTTCCACAAAATTCCAGGTGTAAGTCAGGGGAGGAGGAGGTGAGGAAGTGTACCCCATTTTCTAACACAGAGTGCCGAAAGCGGGATCCCTCCCCGACAGAAACGTCCCCAGCTCTCCCTTCACCGACCCCTTCTTCTCCGGCAGGCATCGGTAACTTCACTCTTACCTGTTACCGCTGTTAACCTTCTGCTTAACACTGTGGGTTACTTTCAACTTACATGTACATCTTCATTTTTCCAGTTGCTCCTTTATGCATTTTCCTGGTCATCTTCGTCATCCTCGCTATTGGAGCGGCTCTGTGGTGGTTCGTTATCAAGCAGCATTCATGTGAAATACCATGTGAGTTTACATCTCGTACCGGACCTTTGCAGTGTTGTTTTGCTTCTGAAGGATATATCCCTAATGCTGTGTGTCTGCTTTCAAACAGGTTCAAAGAGCCATTGTGATTCCAGTGAAATTGTGAAGATTCCTATTGTAAGTTACTGTTTGTTTGTTTGTTTGTGTTTGATTTCTTCTCCTATGTTGTGCGCCGCTTTTTAAAGCCTTTGTATTGTTATTTATTATTGTGTGTTATCAGCCACAGTTGACAGAGAGAACCTGTGGTACGACGTGTCGCTTTGTTTCTGGTCAGGACGAGAGTGGAGCCACAGCAGAGGAGAGACAGAATAATCAGAACGCGGGTCTGGAGGGGGAAGAGTCCCGCCCGGAGTCACGGCCCCTACTGCAGGAGACCCAGCCGGAAATGACCAAGGCCTCCCCTCCCCTCGAAGATGAGGACCGAGGACTGGGAGACAGTTTGCCCAACACCACAAGTTCCTCTCAAACGAGCCTATCAGCCCTTCCTACAGCAGCTTCCTCTGGTAACACCCCGCACCAGAGCCCCAATGTCGCCAGACTGCCACCTGCGGACATGGTGAGGGAAACTGTAGAAGATCTCTAACGTTCAATATCATTTTGTTTTTCATTCTGATGTATTCACCTGTGCTGTCAAACCTTATAGTTGTTTTTTTATGTTGTAGGATGATCCTCTACAACATCGATTGCTGCCTCTACTAGGTAAGAGTCCTGCAGAGGGAGGGAGAGATTTTCCTTCAACTAAATATTTTTCTGCCACTTGATTTGCACTAAAAGGCGGTAATACACAGAAAATGACACAGGAAATCAAAGGAACAGGATCTCCTCAAGACCTCACATTATCTGCTTGATACATTAACAATCTCATGACAGTCAGGCCGTATCGGAGCCTTCCGGGGGCTGGAACACGCCGTCTTTTCTCCCTGTTGTTTTTTCCTCACACTAAATTAAAAAGGACATGGCTTAACAGAGCTGTTTGATCCTCTAATAAAAATGTTATGCATGTGTCCCCTGAAGGAAAATGTACTGAAAACATTGGGAACAATACATGAATGTTTGATGTATTACTTCTCTTATATTTGCACAAAGCAATAAGAGGAAAACGAGCAAATCCTACATGGGATTCATGACACGTGTTCTGACAGCCAGTCTGCTCGCACTGTCATGAGTATACTGATGAATCACATTTGATCTTAAAATGGATGTGCATGCCAGGCAATTTTAAATTAGCATAGGGACACCCCAATACTCCCATATAAGGGCAGCAGACTTCAGTGTCGTGTGCAAATCACAAACCAACAAGGTATTTGAGAGGTCACTTTAAACTAAAAGAGAAAGAAAAAGGAACAGAAACACAAGAACAAGAAATACCAAAAGACACTAAAAAGACAAAGAACTTCACATAACAACTTTAATTCAATTTTCAATTCAATTTTATTTACAGTGCCAAATCATAACAAAAGTTATCTCAGGACACTTTACAGAGTAGGTAAAGACCACACTCTATGACTTATTTACGATTTACATAGACCCAACAATTCCCCCGTAGAGTACGGTGGCAACGAAAACCTTCACTATAACAGGCAGAAACGTCTAATGAAGTTTCATTTAGAAGACTCTTCAGCATGTTTAAGCCTCTCTTTCACAAATGAATGATGCTCTAAAAGAAACGAATGAACAACAGTCAAAAGGAACTGGACTTGGTTATTTGTCTAGGAAGACATTTCACCTCTCATCCAAGAGGCTTCATCAGTTCATGTACACATCTAACCAGGCTGGGACCCAGTGAACAGTCTTCCTCGACAAATAACCAGTCCAGTTGCTTTTGACTGAAATTGCTTTGAGGATAACGACGACCTGGACGAATGAGAACATTCACAGGCTGAATGAACAACACAATAAACCTTTTATTAAATATACGCCATTACATTTGTTCTGCCTTGAGTCGGCTACAAAATCTGCTTAGATTTTAAACAAATGACATGATTCGCTGTTGGATTTCAATTGTCCGTACGCACAATTTAAGATCAGGTCTGTGTGTACAAACAGTTCATGTATGAGGCTCAACGTACAGTATATACCGTGTCCCTGCCTTGTGAGTTTTTTTAAAGCATTTAATTTTGGTGATTAGTGTTAACAATGCATGAGGTACTTTGTAAGAGAGCAAAAAGATCAGCTATAAATCCAGAATTTATGTGTAAGTAGTTAAATGTTGTGCCTATGTGTCTCACAATCTAAATTTGATCTGTTTTAAGGGTCAGAAAAATCCCTGAGGAAGAGCTTTGATATGTTCGACGAGTACCTGGACGTGCGGATCCACAACAAGTTCTTCAGAATGATCGGAGTCAGCGACAACCACATTCGGATCGCGGAGAACGGACCCCCCGGTGACAAAGTGTATGAACTGCTGAAGAACTGGATGCAGCGGCAGGGCCTGAAAGCCGACATCAACGACCTGTTAGATGCTCTCCTAAGCATGGACCAGCGACGCTCGGCCGAGAGCATCGCCTCCGCGGCCCTGCAGAGAGGCTACTACAAGCACGCGGACGCACCCTGAAAGCCGAAGTAACAGGAACTGCAAATGAAGTAAATCAAAGTACTTAATACGAGAAAAACTAAAAAGCACAGACAATGTCGGTGGACGTGGCGTCTCACAAACAGGCTTACCTCTCTGTGGCTCACCAGCCATGCATTCAAAAGCCAGTAGTTTAAAAAAAAAAGAAAAACACAAAAAGGGGAAGGTCGAGCTGTATTTATCAGAGCTCTGAAAAATGTTGACTACTTGCCAAATGCGGAGGTGTAATAGTGAAAATGAAGCGTTGTGGTCAAATTTAACAACATCACCACCGAAGACAACCGTGGAAACGTGTTCATAAAGGAGCAGATTAACACGAGGGGTGTCCGGTTCCACAAGCAGAGAGGGCTGCATGTTTTAGGCTCTCACGAAGCAACATGCATCCAAATACTGAAAGCTTAGAAGTCCCTGGGCGTGTGTCACACATCTGGTCCTCCAGCCAGATCACGATACACTACCTGGAGACGAGATTATACACTGGTTTGTAGGAGTGGCATTAGCTATGTCACTGATACTGTGCCTCTTTGATGCACTGACCTCTGGCACATGTAGGATTCAAAACTACAATCATGCTATATTTGTTGTTTTATAGATTTAGGGCTTCTCTGAAAAACATATATAACCGTTCGTGGACATTTTGTTTTCTGAATAATGGTCGGAAACTCTTGTCGTGACGGTCGATTTGCTGCCTTACGAATCAGAAGTTTTACCTCTTCAGTGCCATTTATTTAGCTATTATAGTCTCATTACGTTCTTAGAGCGTAGTGATTCAAAAATGTCCAATTTTAGTTTAATCAAGTCACCTTTGAGAAATGTTTAGAGTCTTTGCCGTCCGCTCTTTTATGTGTTCAGTGTTACTACACACACACGACTTTGTAGAAGGAATTTCACAAGCTGATTCCGTCGGAGCAGCCGTTAATAGTCAAATGTTTCCACAGCGTTTCCGCTCGGAGAACGTCATAGGTCATTTTATTTATTGACATATTTATTGTAATGAATAATAATTAACTCTCATTATTTATACACAACACAAACGACCCTGGAAAACAATCGCACACGCTGTATCGGCGGTGTGATAACGTTTAGCTTCAGGGCGAAAATGACTGACATCGAAACCTTCAAGGTGTGGTTGAAACTTGTAGTGTTTAGTGAAACTCTCTCCCCCTGCCTGCTGCACCGTGCTCAGTGTAGCACTCTGGTCCACACTGTCCATGTGTCGATGCTTCGTGTGCCATTTCATCACGAGAGGCCACGTTCAGCAGTGTGGGAGCTTTGGTGTCATTTCACATCGGAGTCGAGGTGACGCCGAGTCGAACCGTTTTCTAGTGAACCGACTGAAGAAACAGTCCTTCTGCACATGTCGGCCGTGACATGAGATGCAGGTACAGATTGTTCTGTTTTGGTTAGACTCAGACAAGATGAAGGAAACTTTCTGGATTTAGAAAAAAAAGAAGCTCAAACTTATTTTGCCTCGTTCTGTCACATGTATATACAAATGTCCAGAGAGCATCACAGCCTCACGAAGTGTAAATGTGTATATATGACGCTCTATTAACAAACCAAAATGACTATAGTGAGGTATGAAGTTATGAAAAACAACAGAAACACCAACCGGACTGGTCGGCTGTTGACGTTGTCACATTTAAAAACTAGATTTTGCCCATTTTTCTGCAGCCTCTGATGTATAAAGGAAAGAGTTACAGAGTTATATATTATTGCTGAAGAGTGATGCTACAGTGCTGGCACTGCCATCTATTGACAGACAATGAAAATGCAGCCAGCATCAATTTCTAGGGATCCTACGTATACGCCGCTCTCTCTCTCTCTCTCTCTCTCTCTCTCTCACTTTAGTCTCCTTTTCCCATTTCTCCGCTCTTTTCTTCTAAAGTTCCTCTCTGCCTTTCCTGGAGTAGCAGTGGAAAGTGCTTCAGTGCTTGTTTTATTCACTCGAGCGTGTCTTTTAATCATTTCTGTGTTATAACTTTTACATATTTCAAGTCCTAAGCTGTTCAAAAGCTGTTCCTTTTCACTTGTGTGAGAACACTCTGCTCCAGCGTTGCCGTTAAGCCATTTCCCCCTTAGTTATTGTTTGCTTGTCATGGATTTCAGATATAAATTATGCAAATACATCAAAGCTGTTTTTATGTCAATTTGAAATAAATGTTTTGTACAGATGAGCGTCTTGAATTGTTTGAATTTACTGGTGATCTGTTGTAACCACTGCTTTGCCGTACACCTTTTCTCATTGTTACATATACGTACAGTATCTGTCATTACACAATATGGACTCTGGGTGTTAACCATTCACTAAATGGTCTAAGACTTAATGTTAATAATGTTGCAGTCAGCACAATTACCTTGGGTCAGAAGGGTGATTTCCTTTTGTATTGTTACATTAAATTGTTACATCCCACACTCTCACCCAGGCAACCGCAGCTGGGTCGCCTGGGTGAGAGCGTTTGATGCTTGAAAGACCCGAAACACTCTGTGACCCCTGTTAACATCACTGATGATGAGTCCAGGTTGCATTAGTCGATGTATGTTAAAATAATATTATAGAATAGAATAGAAATACTTAATTGAGCCCAAGCTGGGAAATAGCATAAAAATTAATTAATCTTTTCATCACAGTCCGTGCGTCACTGCCAATCAGCACACATCGTTTTTAATACCTCAGAGGAAGCATGATTGTATATATAATATATATAGATGTATTTATAATAATTATCATTATGTGGATATAATGACCGAGTGGGTAAAGGCATATAATATATTTTTACTGTATTACAGCCTTTAAAACCATTAAACCACCACCTGCCTGTATGTCATATAGCTATATCCAAAATCTGAGATGATATCGAATCTCATATTAGGATATTGATAGAATATATTAATATAATTGATATATAATATCAATATATTGGCCCAGCGCAACATCCTGTGGCCCTTTGCTGCATGTCGCCCCATCTCCCTTCAGCTCTACTTCTTAAAAAAGGCATAAAAAAGCACATGAAAAACATAAAAAAAAGAAAAGTGATTAAAGAAAATGTCATGCGAGACATCCATTAAAGACATCATGTTTCCCTTAAAGCGTCATAGAAAATTACAAAAGCATCCGGCTACCCTGGCTTAAAACCTATTCTTTTTTTAGGCTTGAGAGTTGTGTAAGTAATAAAAGCTGCAGTCCGTGTAGCTTATAGCAATAGCCTTTAGCTAATGCTCAAATGAAATATCACTGGAACAAAGGAGGCTTTTACTGTGGTACGTAACAAGAAGTGTCTTTCTTTTAAGGTTATTTATGGAGCCCATTTCAGCGACAAGGCAATTTAAAGTGCATTATATAAAAACATTAAAAGCATCAAAACAAAATGTCAAAGAAACACCACAAAAGGACATTTAAGTACGAATAAAAACAGTAATTAAAGAGCCGAGAGAATAGGAAATTATAACAAGCTGACACAGACTAAGACATGTATAAATGTGTATATGCATGTGAATAAGTGCAATTCATTTTAATGCATTAATATATAATATTAAGCAGTCTTAAGGTAGTAAAATCATATGCAGTCATGGATTAAATGTTCTCCTAAACAGACCACTACTAAAACCACTTCAAACATTCTTACTGCAAAGATTTAAATGGGCATCACTTTAAAATACATGAATGAAAATAAAAAATACATGTATCCATCTTTTTGGAAAAGAGTGTATCACTCAGGAGGGGGGCTGGAGTCTCCCTTAGAGAGAGGGGGAGAAGTTCAGCATCCGTGAGGAACTCGGAGTAGAGCCGCTGCTCCTTTGCGTTGAAAGGAGCCAGTTGAGGTGGTTCAGGATCATCTGGTAAGGATGAACCCTGGGCGCCTCCCTAGGGAGGTGTTCCAGGCTCGTCCAGCTGGGAGGAGGCCTCGGGTGAACCTAGAGCTGGTTAATGTGGCCCGGGAAAGGGAAGTTTGGGGTCCCCTGCTAAAGCTGCTGCCCCCGTGACCCGACCCCGGATAAGAGGCTGAAGATGAGATGAGTGTATCATTCTATATCTATAAACTATATTCAGAGGTGGAAGTTGTGTCCTAAGTGACCTTAATGGACAGTATCATCATCATACAAAAGCATAAAGTATGTTAATATGCACCAGCGTGTTACTAAAGTCCTCCCTGCACTTATTGAACACATATTAACATTATAGGTCTAAACGTACACTCGAGAAGAAAGAGCATGAAAGCAATGCACATGAAGAAACCTCAGGCGTGTGTGTGTCCCCTCATTATTCACCCTTATCTGTTTTGCAGACTCAACTCTTCAATCAGGTGGGGCGACCCGGTGATGTGGTGGTTAGCACTGTCGCCTCACAGCGAGAGGGTTCCTGGTTTGAACCTCCTCCCACAGTCCAAAGACGTGCACGTGTTCGGTTCATTGATGATTCTAAATCACCCGTAGGTGTGAATGGTTGTCTGTCTCTGTTCGTCTCTATGTGTCCTGTGATAGACTGGTGTCCTGTCCAGGGTTTACCCCGCGTCACAGCCGATGTCAGCTGGGATCGGCTCTAGCCCCCCGTGACCCGACAGGGACAAGCGGTTGAAGATGAATGAATGAACTCTTCAGTCAGGATATTTCATTTCATTTAGCAGACAGCAGATTAAAAAAAAGACTTCAGTGTTAGTAGTGCTTAACTGTGTTTCTGTAGTCTGCATTTTAATTGTTTTGCAGGATACAGGTCTTCCAGGGAACTCTTATATATTTAATTTTCTTTGCATATAAGTGCTGATCACTTGAGGTGACTGGCCTAATTCCTTAAAGTGAGACGTGGGATATAACTGAGAGAAGCGTCTCCTTTCCTTCTCACTGTGAAAACACTATTCTCTGTGCTCTCACGGCTCCTTTTACGCCGCCTTTGTCTCCTGCGATAAGGATACAAATTATTCTGAACTCTTCTCATTACTCCATCAAAATAATAGAAATGATCGTATTCATCGTCATTAAGAAGATTGTCTTTCTGGTCTCGGATAGACGTGTCCTTGAATGCATCGTTTGACCCTCGTCCTGCAGATCTCTCCGTACAGTGTCTCCACCCGGCTTCAGTGCGGTGTATTAAACCTCTGCAGAGCGGCGTGTTGTCATCTGTAGGCTGTGGAGGAGACTGCTGAGAAATGTGACCAAGCACAGAAGCACGTGACTCATTTTTCACTCGTTCACTTGTTGAAGTAGTAAATGAGGATTATAAGAGATTATTTATTACATTAAGTCGCCCATTATTAGCAAAATGCACCATTTTTGCTCTCAAAGATCTATAGTTCAACAGGTAAAAACCCAATAAAATGCTTTTTTTCCCATGTTGGATTACAGTGTTTTCTGAATGTAGGCACATTGCGAACATCCTTGCAGCATTATTGGTTTATTTCCATCTAGATTCCCCCTTCCTGGATATATTTATACCTGGAGCCTGTGAATGTTCTCATTTGTCCAGGTCGTTGGTATCCCCAAAGCACCGGTCCCAGTCCCAGCCTGGTCCTGGTTCAGTCCCAGCCTGGTCCTGGTCTGGTCAGATGCGTACATGCACTGATGAAGCCTCTTGGATGAGAGGTGAAACGTCTTCCTAGACCAGGGGTGGGCAATTCCGATCCTGGAGAGCCACTGTCCTGCATGTTTTAGGTTCCTCCCTACCCTAACACACCTGAGTCTAACAATTATCAAACTGTGACGAGCATCAGCTGCTTGATAACGAGCAATCAGGTGTGTTAGAGCAGAGAGAAACCTAAAACATGCAGGACAGTGGCTCCCCAGGACCTGCATTGCCCACTGTGTCCTAGACAAATAACCACGTCCAGTTGCTTTGACTGAAATTGCTCTGGGGATGTTTATATCTGCTTTATCTACCTTAAAGGAAAAGTTTGACATTTTGGGAGATGCTATAATCAGCTTTCTGGCCGAGAGTTCAAAGAATATGCTGCTGCTCTGATGTCTGTCCGTTAGATATGAGGCTTCAGGCTGCAGCTAATTAGCCTAGCTTAGCACAAAGACTAATAAGAAGGGAAACAAATAGCCTGGCTCTGTTGGAAGCATGGACTGCATAAAAGAAGTGGACCCATTGGTTTGTGGCATTTTGGCCGCGGCCATCTTTGTCGTCAATGTTTCTCTTAATGGGACCATAACTTACAAAACGATAATCATACTGTATTGAAGAAGACTTGAAACTAGCGACGGAGGCCGCAAACTCATGAGGAAATGTTTACTGAGGTCATAAATCAAGTGAGAAGTACTCTCATTTGGAGGCTTGTTTGCCAAACTATTTATTAGCTCTGAGCAGTTGCCAGCAACCAGTGGAGACAGTGGAAGCTTCTGTCTGGCCAAGAAGCTTTTATAATTTGTTTTACATCGGGATTAAACAAACAAGATATAATGTGTTCATTTGTCAAATTGAACTGTGCTGGATTTTGTCGCTTTTGAACAGAGCATGGCTAGCTCTTTCCACTCTTTGTGCTAAGCTAAGTGGTAGCTAGGTCTTCTGTGTTCTTCTTTCTTTTCTGTAGTTTGTGTTTTGTGTGCTGCGGTCAAATTAAAAGATGAGTAGAGGTGTGGTTATGTGGTGATTGTGGTAAAAGGCGGGCGTGAAGGCCACACAGAGATGCTGGTTTTTGAGGACGCTGCTCAGACCACACCAGGGGTTTCACACTGTTCCAGCCCGTGGACACCTGCTCTAGTGATCCATCCAACAACAACCTAAACTGAGCTGAAGTAAAACTACATAAACCATGGGTGTCAAACTGATCCAGTAAAGGGCCGTGTGTGTGTGTGTGGCTGCAGGTTTTCATTCCAACCAATCAAAAACACACCTGGTCCAACAAATCACCTGTGTGAAGACGGTTCAGGTGATTGAGTAAGTCGAGTCAGGTGTGTTCTTGCTTGGTTGGAATGAAAACCTGCAGCCACTCGGCCCTTTACTGGATCACTTTGACACCCATGACCCAAGAGTCACAACCACTGCTGGCGGGGTCTGATTGGAGGAATGAGCTATGTGGCTAAGCTACCAACGGGCCTGCTAACTGGTAAGCTAACCTGTCCCCAACCTACTCTCTCTCTCCGGTGTTTGAAAACAGCCCTTGTGTGCGTTATCCTTGTTTTCAACCTCTTCAGCTCACTCCAGCTTAAGACTAATGATAAGAGCCATAACTTTAATAACCTTGACCAAAATAGTTTGTAACACTAAGATAATTATTGTAAGGCTATGACATGTTATTTAGGAGCCTGATCAGTGTAGCAGTGTAACATAGTGGTTCTTATTGTCTCATCTAAAGCTTCCAGGAAGTGATTTTAAGTGTATTTCCCAAAAAATATCCAACTATTCCTTGTTTTTCATGTTCATCTGGCAGTGCAGCACCACTTACCGTTTGAAGCCTCTCTGTGGCTTGTTTGTGGATTGTTTGTGAAGGTTTCGCAAATGTAAATGAGTCCACTTTTGGCTCACTTTGGACTTTATTTCTTTCACTTTCAGCTCTTTCTTCAGTCTCCTGGATTTCACGAAGGTCGGTTGTATCTGGCCGCGTGTCCTGCCTCATCCTGAGGCCCGAGAAAGACCCCTCCGCCGTAGCTCGTCTACCCCCAGTTTTACATTTTATAAATCTGGGCCGAGCATCAGATTCCTGACTCACTGTTGTCCTCGGGGTCACAGTACTCGCCGTACTGTCTTCTTTTTGTGTACCGCCTTGATTGAAGACTTCCGTACTTGACGTTGTCTCTTTTATCTCCGTGTTTACTGTAGCTGTCTCGGCTATGTGCTGTGTTTTTCTTTCCGTCGTCTTGAGCGAGGGAGGTGAAGTTATGACTGATTCTTCTGCCGCCGCACTTTCCTCTTGTTTAGTTTGATTTACGCCCGTATTCTCACCGAGTGTATGATTAGTCCCTGTGTGTTTTCCTTTCTCTTCTGTTTCTCTGACCTGTTCCTTCGTATACACAGACCCCGTAGTTACTTTAGCTGTGCTCTCCGCCGGTTTTATTACTATTCTGTCTGCTCCATCATACCTTTCTGATGAAAACAGGCTTTCTTTCAAGCTCTCCGCTTCAACAATAAAGTCCTTCTCTCCAACTTTGGTCATGGATGAGGGGTCATCCGGCTCCTTTATGAGTATATTTTCTGTTTTCCACCCGGTGTCTGTGTTCACAACAAGTTTTCCCTCGGATGATTGTGTCTCTGTGTCTGGAAGAAATGGCATGATTGAGACTTCTTCTCCTGCCTCAGTAAACATTTGTTTGGGACCATTATTACCTGCGTTAGGTGTAGCTTGCAGGATGTATGCTAATACGTTCTTGTTTGCAATACTTGTACGTGATCGTTGTGTTTCACTTTCTCCCTCTGGGCGTCGAGACTCTGCCTGTGTTGTGATTGTTCTCCCATTGAAATCCTCTTTATTATCACCCTGAGTAGCCTTTATCCGGTGCTGCAGTCTATTTATGGATGCTGTGTTCTGTCTGGAAACCAACGAGAGCTGCTTCCCACCATAAAATCCGTCATACACTCTGGATGCAGCTCTTAAAGTTTGCTGCTTCTGAGCACTTTTTTGCAACAACTTCAAGGGTTTGTTTATCTTCATAACTCTGACTGAATCCCTCCTTATCTCTAATTGTGATGCATCTGACGTTTTCAATGAAGAGCTGTCCGACTTCAGAGTAGCAGCTTGGAAAATGTCATGTTTACTGACTACAGGTTGTTCATCATACTTTATGAGAATATCCATCCCCGTTTGTCTCGTTTTTGATCGTGCAATCTGTTCTTCGGTTATTCTGCTGATATTCACTGCTGGGCTTATTTCACCCTCTATAAAACAGCAGTAAATAGTCACGGTCGTAGCAGCACAGTATCTCTTTGTCAGCATTTTCTGCAGTTTAACAATGGCGGCGGGTGCCCGTCTCTTGGATTTCTCCAGTAAGAAAGCCTGGAAATTGCGGCCTGAGGCAGCTGTGTGATGATGCAGAGTCCGTGCAGACACTGAATCCGGATGATCTTTTATTATGTCCATGGCAATGTGAGCGCTTTCACTAATGACATGCAGCGCTGGCTGAGTATCTGACCTCACCAGAAATGCCCGAACTCTTTTTCCCTTTCCACGAGGGAGAGAGACGACCTGGAGTGACAGGAGAGGAAGATAAAGTTGGTTACAAAACTGACCCCAGACAAATGCATGAGCCATAAAAACAGCCATTTCAAGTACACTGCTTCATTCATGTGAACATTTTTAGCCACGCCAGCGGTATGGCTCGAGGGACAGCAATGTCATTTGGTCAATCCATCACTTTGCTCCAGACGGAAATGTCTCAACGACTATTAGATGGACTTTTCGTCTGGTGTCATCATCCGGTCAAACTTTGAGCTCCTCCAATACTTTGATTCAGGACCAATTATCTGCAGAACTAATGCCTTTCATCGGCCTCTGCTGCACATGTTAAGACGCTAACACGGTGATAATGGTAAAACATTAAACCTGCTAAATGCTAGCACATTAGCATAGTTACTGTGAGCCCGTAAACCATAGACTGTATATAAAGATGGATGACACATCTTCACTTTCTCCCACTGTACAAAATATCCTGGAGATGGGCGCCGCCATGTTGGAATTTTGGAGCCAGAGTCTGCGCAGTAGGGATCGGGCGGTAACACTAAGTCCCGTCCATACTGGCACGCAAGTGTTGTGACGTTTCACCCTGTTTTTATAGCATCCAATAACCTATTAAAACCAAACTTATCAGAAGAACGAACACTTGAACAAACATCAGTGTGTGATGTTCTGATGCTTGGGGGGCCGTGAAGCCGTCCATCTTAAGATAAAGTAGAGAGTCCTTTGCTCCCATGGGCCTATAGCCTGGTGTTGAGTTTTGAAGAGGTTGGTAAGTGCTATCCTCACAGTTCAAATAACAAAAGGAGAAAGACATACGTACGTTTCAAGTGCAGTCCGAATGGTAAAAATCTGCAAACTTCACGTTGGTGATTTCAACATATTGACCCAGCGAAAAGCACATTGAACACTTGACGTAGGAAAAACAATGTAGAGGTCATGAAACCCTTTATAAAGGGGGTCCTTAATGTCATAAAACGGGATATTGAGCTAGGGAACACAGGACCCTTGGGGACGGAGGGATGATCCCCTCAGGGGGATGCTAGCATGGCTCCAACTCTTTGTTTCTGAGGCAACGAGAGACATTTTTGAACTTTTAATAGTTCTTTTTGAGTGCTTTAGTGTGTGTCTCTCTCCGTGCTCAGCTTTCACTTTAATGGCAGCTCCCCCGACACACACACTGCCAGCCGTGCAGCATCCATTGATATCCGAGCATGTTTAATGGTAAGAAGAGAAAAGGAAATCTCAAAGGGAGTTATTCGCATTTCTGCAACTGTTGCTCCTTCAGTAACTGTATTTCTTTATGTGTGTTTCACCGTGAGATTTATGCATCGACTTCTCGTTCTCAGTAATCTTCTCGGTTGTCTTCTAAGGTCTCCGAGGTCTTTTCTTCCTAAGGCCAGAAAGGGAGTTTCACAGAAAAATGTCTCTTTCTGAGTCAAACACATTAGTCGGGAAACACAAAACTCTCCGCTCGCCTATAAATATTCCGAACAGATGCGAAAACATGCTGCGTGTCAGATATTCTTATTAGTGTTGAATTATTGCAAATTTAAACCAGGCTGTTATTGTTTGTGAAAGTATCAGCTTCATGCTATTAGGCTGTGTCGTTCTGAGGACACTTGACTGTGACAATCCCACCTGTTTTGCAGATAATTCATGCAAATGCCAGAACAGAGAAATGCAATAAGGAAAAATAAATAAATACTGCGCTCACGGTATGGCAATAGTTGTGATCATAATGCAGAACATCAATAGGGAATGCAACATAGGGGGGATGGTCATTCATTCATTCATCTTCAACCGCTTATCCCGGTGTCGGGGTCGCGGGGGTTGGGGGGTGGAGCCGATCCCAGCTGACATCGGGCGTGAGGCGGGGTCCACCCTGGACAGGACGCCAGTCTATCACAGGACACATAGAGACGAACAGAGACAGACAACCATTCACACCTACGGGCAATTTTAGAGTCATCAATGAACCGAACACCTGCACGTCTTTGGACTGTGGGAGGAAACCGGAGAACCCGGAGAAAACCCACGCAGACACGGGGAGAACATGCAAACTCCACACAGAAGGGCCCAGGCCGGGATGCAAACCTGGAAGCTTCTCACTGTGAGGCGACAGTGCTGGGGGGATGTCATTTTGTTAATATAAAGTAAATATATTTTTGTAGATTCACACCTATTATTATTCAAAAATGAGCATACCAGAGCTGGGATATGATTCCTGTGGATTATTCCTGTAAATTCCTGATGAGACAAACTGCATCCGTGATCAGCATGGATTGTGTGTGTCCAGTAAAGAGGGGAGGTCCTCTGTTTCACACAGTTTCTCTGGATACACATTCCTTGGTGTTCAGTTTGGGTGTGAAGTATCTCCAGTCCTGAGGGAGTCCCCTGAAGCAGTTCTCTGCATAAACTCCGACTGTAATCGCTGACCCGGTCCCCGTCTCCAAGGGGACTCAGGTCAGAGACAAGCAGGGACACCAGCAGCAGCCGCAGCTTCATTGTGTTGAGAGTGAGTGCTGGGAGGCAGCAACCCAACGGTAACGCTGTTATCTTCACTGCAGCTTTCTCGTCTCACTTTGAATATTCAAACCATGCAGCAAATAACGGCTCGGCTCTGTCTAACAAGGTGCTGTCATTCCTGAGAGGCAGCTTTCCGTCACTGCCTCCATGTGTGTTTAGGCCTTTTTAGGAATGTTTCATCTCGTGATGAGTTGCTTATGTAGCTTCTCGACTTCATGTTAACGGATGCTTTTGTATAATAATCACAAAGTCACTTGTATTACTCATCCTATCATACCACTGCCTTTTCAAATTTCAAAGTAACTCAAAGGGAGAAGAAGAAGGAGAAGAAGAAGAAGATGAAGATGAAGAAGAAGAAGAAGAAGAAGATGAATAAGACGAAGAAGACAAAGACGAAAAAGAAGAAGAAGATGAAGAAGAAGAAGAAGAAGAAGATGAATAAGACGAAGAAGACAAAGACGAAGAAGAAGAAGAAGATGAATAAGATTAAGAAGAAGAAGAAGAAGAAGAAGATGAATAAGATGAGGAAGAAGAAGAAGAAGAAGAATTTTATTAATCCTGCATAATAATAATAACAATAAAAAATGTTCACTAAGTTGTTATATTATTCACGTCACACACACACACACACACACACATGCCCGAAATACACACACATGCACAAACAGGACCTATATACATGCTATTAATGGAGAGATTTTAGAGCGAGGAGGCTGACAAATGGATCAGCGCCCTGAGCAGTCGGGGGTTCAGTGCCTTGCTCAACAGCACCTCGGCAGTGCCCAGGAGATGAACTGGGCTGCTCTTTTGAAACAGGTGCATATGCAGTGTATTGCCCTGCCCTAGCTCTGCTGAAAGTTTTTGCATATTATCTGACTTTGCAAGAGCAAGACACCCGTTGCCTGGGTCAAGAGGACAGCCACAGTGCATCATTGTCTCTCTGCCTTTGGTGTAGCAGCAGGTAAGACCTCCCTGTTTGATCCAGACATTGAAAAAGAGACTAAAATGATCTTTTTAAAACCCGTTTTGTTAACTGATCTGTATCAAATACAAACGAGTAAATGTGTTTTCCTCTAGGTAGAGAAGAAAGAATTGTAAACGTGGTCTTTTCACGTCAAATTTCTTTGCGCGTCGGTCTGAAGTAAAAGACAAACCAGGTGTATTAATAATGTAAAATATTGCAGCTTATGTGGCCAGTGTCTTTTAATCCATGTACAGTATAAATCTATAAAGACGCATGAGGGGATGGGGTTATGTACATATGTAAAACAACGCTGGTAATGTCACATTGTACGGTCGCGGCTGTAAAATAATAAAATTCAAAAGTTTTATTTGCCACGCGCTCATTCAATATGTGAGCAAAATGCAGGGCGTCAAACCCTCTCTGCTCCAAGGCCATGAAAGGAATAATGTTGAGCGAGCGGGTCGTTCCTGGGAATTAAACCCAAACAAGGTGATGAAGGTATTTGAATCACCCTGCAGGGGTTTTATTTGCATCAATGACCCACTCAGTGTGCAGTATACACGGCTACCTACTAACAAAATCCATCATTTGAAACTAAATATGTATTTTAAAAAGATTTTATTGATTTAAAAATCTTCTTTCAGAGTCTACAATCAGCAGAGGTTTGTTACTCTGAAATAACAGAACCAGGATCAACAAAGCCGTGTAATATTGTGCGATAGAGAAGGGTATTTAAAGTAGAAATAAGAACAATTCAAAGCTAAATATTATAAATAATGAGGTATTAAAATGCAGAGAAAACAGTGGCCTGGGGGTTTATATTAGTATGTCCACAATAATCCAGTTTATGATAAATATAAATGTTCATTTTTTCAATTACAGCCTCAACTGAGACCGGTAGTCCCGACCAATCACAGCGGTTCACCTCAGACAAAACAAGAATGGGAAATATCAACAGCGCGTGCCAGATGAGCAACTACAGCAAAAGGACCGTCCGAGTGTTCGTCACGGAGAAGGCCGTGGAGATGGACGCCTTTATGGCCTCCCAGTCCGAAGGCGACGACAAAACCCCGCCCGTGCTTCCTGACGGAGACGCAAAGTTCCGCTTCAGGAAAGACGTCCAGTGTGTCCGCGTGCTGGCCTCTCAGACTCAGGAAGTGCCCTGGGAAGCCAACCAGCGTCTGTCCGTGTTCGTGGAGGATGAAGATGACGAAAACATTTGCTCCAAACAAATCATACACAACATGGCTCTGAGTGCTCCAGTCACCGTGCTGCTCTACGACGTGTAGGTCGACACGTTCACGTGTTCGTTACTCTAAAAGTAGAGGATCTCATCAGGTTGCACGTCTGAATCTCTCTGCTGTTGATTTTCATCTCTCTCGATGTCTCCAATAAAACTTTTGCTCAACTTCACCGTCTTCCTGCCTTTGCATTTGTCCTTATAAAGTAAAATGACGTTACACAGTGTTGTGGGAATTTGGGATATTTGTAATTCATAATCATAGTTTTGTGAGGTCAGACGCAGTTCAGTGTCTCCTCTGTCTCACCTTCTTAATGGATAACGCAGATAACCGCCTTTTGAATGGTATAGTGGCATATGTGTGCATCTGCACTCTGTGTTAGAGACCTTGTGATGAGAGAGGTTCAGAATATTCAGAATTGTAACGTCTGAGGCAGGTTTGTTTGGTCTTAAGACGTCACCCAACCAAGGCTTAGTGCGTCCTGTCTCGTCCCCTGAAAGACTGTGCGAGATTCGGCACATCGTCATTCCCTGCTAGACTCTAGGCTTTGTGAGGACGTAGGGATGAACGTATTTTTGTCTGCAGAGGAAAATGCTTTGGTAAAATAAACCACGGAGAAAAAGCTGATCCTGTTTGTTGATCTTTATTGAAGAAATCCATTTCCACAACAACGGTCATCGGGCGTCTCTCTCCCTTTACGACGGACCCTCTTTGATCATCTGCTTTGGTCCAGATCTCAGGGTTGTTGCTGAAGAGTAGAAGGCTTTATCCACACAGAGGTCCTCACCTGAAATGGTTTCCACTCCACAGCTGTGCCCTGTCAGCTTCAATAAGTGGGATTTCCTGCCTTATAA